>NC_133666.1:507245291-507368973 GCF_037893015.1 Macrotis lagotis
ACCAGCCCTTAAGGCCTTGGAACAGAAAGCCAGTGATTAGGCTCCTGGGCCCTAGTTCAAGAATCTTGGACAGTTCCTCTTGTATCCCAATTTAAAAAAAAATGAACAAGAAACAGAAAAGAGCCCTGACCATGGAAAGCTACTGTAATGATAGGGAATATCTAAACACTGACTGAAGAGAGGAAATGTGAAACCTCAAAGGGGAATATGAATTGCTCTCAAGTCCCAAAAACCTTCTTGGAAGAACTCAAATTGAATCTTAAAAGTCATATCATGTAAAAGAAAAACTGGAAAAAGAAATTAGTCAATAACTTGGAAAAGGAAGGGAAAAAAATTACTGAAGAAAATGATTCCTTAAAACATGCAAATAATCAAATAGAAAAAATCCACAGAAGAAAACAATTCCTTAAAAAGAATTAGCCAAATTTAAAGGAGGTACAAAAGAAAACTAAAGAAAATAATTCTTTAAAAAAAAGAAAAGGGCAAATGGAAAGTAATAACTTTATGAGACATGAAGAATCAGTTAAACAAAATTGGATGAATGAAAAACTAGAAGAAAAGTAATGGGAAAAGTAATTGACCTGGAATTTAGATCCCAAAGATTGTTAGAGAGAACACATTGACTCCCATGGCATTTGATTGTACTTTTTCATAGTTGTTAGGAAGATTTTGTCTCTACAACTTTTAACCCTTAATACCATCCCTGATTTCTATGTCCAAATAGGTCTATTGTGATGCCCTTTTTTCCTCAGGACAATATTTTAAATGGTTGAAGGTAATTATTAAATCATCTCTGATCTTTTTCTTCTCTGAAATAAGCATATTTCTGTCTAAATCCTTATACATTGTGACTTTAGGCACCTCTTTTCATTCTCATTTCCCTCTTATAGATGTACTACAATATATCAATATTAACCATAAAATGACACATTTATGACTCCGTTCTTAGATAATCAGTTTTTATGTTCCAGGATAAGAGTTCAGATAATACTCTAATTGGTGGTTATGCTACTTGCAATTTTTACCATTTTAGAAGTCTTCTAGTGATAATTGCCCATCCTATAACATTCACTGTGCACTACTATATATCTCAGCATGACCATCAAGGATTTGTGAGATTTAGCACTTAGATTTAGTCTTTAGTTTATTCAATATACTTTTTTTTTTTTAGCATTTTGCAAGGCAAACAGGATCAAGTGGCTTTCCCAAGGCCACAAAGCTAGGTAATTATTAAGTGTGTGAGACAGGATTTGAACCCAGGTACTCCTGACTCCAGGGCCAGTGCTTTATCCACTGCACCACCTAGCCGCCCCTCAATATAGCTTTAAAACCCTATTCCTTTTATAAATGAAATAGAAAATGTTTGCTTTGTAATGGGAATAAATTGTTAATGAATTGGGTTCCACTTTCTTCCAAGTATGTTTTTATTATTTGATTATGGTGGGTGTGAACTTCTTTTGTTTCTTTAATTCATTAAAATTTTTGAATGGTAAATTTTTGATATTGGTAATTATAAATACACTCGATGGTACTTTAGGGGTTTACATCTTTTCAAATTATTAAAAACAAAATGAAAACAAAGGCAAGAATGAAAGCATGCAGGTATAGACAAAAAAGATAAGATGTATAAAATGCATGTTTTTACATTAGAAAATCAATCTCAAAATAATTCCACAAAGAAAACAACAGAGTAGAAATATCAGATTGGCTTTAAATGTAATGATATTCAAGACAAAGGATAGTGGAATCACTTGGAATAATAATAGTTAATGTATTTTGAAATAAAATTTGATTTAACTTCATGTAAACTGGGAATGTCTAGATATTCTCAGATACCCTTAAGGGAGCCTACTTGAAAAGTCCAGATCTCTTAAGATGCACACTTCTTGGTCTATAACTTTTATTTGTGCATGACCACCTTTTATTTTATAACTATGAAAGTCTAAGTAAATGGTTCTGGTTTTAAACCTTTATACCTACTGTTTGACACAAATTTCACCGATAAACCATTTTCACTGCAACTAAGTTGAGTCATCTTCAGTTCATTCAACTTCCTCAACTCCAGATATGTATGACATACTTTGTTGACAACTTTAAACATGCCTATTACATCACATTCAAAGGGGGAAAAAACTCAAAAACAGGCAAACACAAAATAACATCTAGTCTAATTATGACAAATAAAAACCAGTCAACATCTGGTATTTTCTAACCATTTTCTTTAACTTAGAAAGCAAAGCTTTTACATGGAACAATGAAAACAAAATAGAACTAAAACACATCTTTTTGAAACTGGGCGATCCTCATCTTGTAACATCATTGATTGGAAAACTGTCTGTCACTCAGTGTCTGCTGTTGTCTTCTGTTGTGAGTTATGAATGACCTGCTGGGGATAGCAGCTCCTATAGATAAAAGACCCATCACTCATCATACTGCACAAAGTGTATGCTCAGGATGTTGGCAGGAGCAGCATGAGTATTTCTAATAACAATGGCATTTCATATTGGTATAGAGCTCTACTTACATTATATATAAAAAGTCTACGTCAAAATGTCCTTAAATTTATGGCCTCTCATATAAAGTATGAACTAATGTTTATTTTCTGAGACATGTAAGAAAAGATCTTTGGAAGACATATACTCTTAAAAATATTTACAGGGAGAAAATTTAGCTTAACAAGTTATTTTTATTCCTTAAACCTCCATGGCAGTAAGCATTTAAGTGATAGTGCTGTATCCATGTAATAATATCATTATAAATTATTCCTATCTATTTATCAGGATTACAAGAGCATTGATTTAGAACTAGAAGGGACCTAAGCAGTTACCTAGTCATAAAGCAACAGATTTAGAGTTGTAAAAGCTATAGAAGCTATGTAATCCAGCCCATTCATCTTAGAGATGAGGAAATAAGACCTGCAGTTTTAAGTGACTTGCCAATGTCACATCAATAACAAGTATCAGCCCATCCATATCCAGAGAAGGAACTATGGAGTCTGAATGTAGATCAAAGCATATTGTTTTCAGTTTTTAAAATTTGGTTTTTTATGCTTTATGTTTTTCCCTTTTTCGTTTTTTTCTTCTTTCCCAAGATAATTAATATGGAAATGTGTTTAACATAGACATATTAAATTTATATCAGATTATTTCCTTTCAAGGGGAAGGGGGAAGGGAAGAAAGAGAGGGAGAAAATGGGGAACTACAACACTTGCAAAATGAATTTTGAAAATTATTTTTTTTATAGTGGAAACATAAACAAATAAATTTATTTAAAAACCACCAAGTGGCAGAGTCAGAATTGGAATCCAGGAATCTGAACTTTTAATTGAATTCTCTTTCTCTGAACTATTCTTTCACTCCAATGTATATGCGATTTTATTTTATTTAGTTGGTGATATTTTTATCCCCTAATTGGAATGACAACTAAGCAGTTTAGCAAGACTATATGATTTACCTACTTTCTATATTTATATTTATATTTTCTCTTTTCTCTATTCCAAGATTGGGAGTGACTTTTTTTTATAATTTTCAGGAGTCATAATCATCACTACCACCATCATAATCATCGTCCCTTCTTAATTATTTATTCAGCAATTATTTTGAGGGACCTCCTATATTCAAAGTATTATGCTCTGGATATTAGGAACATGCAACCATCCAGATTTTATTCACATAGGAGTTTCATGGGAGAAAGCAAGACTGTGGGATTTCATTACAATCATATATAATATTGTCAGCTTTCATACACTGAGCCAGGATCATGAGCTCACAGATCAAGAACTAGAAAAAGGACCACTAGTGTTTATCTAGTTCAATACTCCCATTTTAACAGTATAGTAAATGAAAATCCAGAAAAGGTAAATTCAAATTTACTCTCTCCAGGCCTTAACTCAACCAAAAATTCTCATTTATGGCTTCTTTTTCTCAGTTCAGTGTTCATTCAACCACTAGAATAATGAATATGCTGACTTGTTCAGAGAAAATGTAAACAGTAAGAGAGAGTTGAATAGATTTCTTATCAGGTGACAATTTTCTCTTTATTCTCCAGTTAGTCATTTGTAAAAGGCAAATGAAGTAAAATTTTAAACCTGGTGATATGAATTTGATCTTTGTCTCCTTATGATAAGGCAATTTCTTGTAACCTATAATGATGTTCTCCAAAAGAATATTTTCAGGATCATGTGAACCAAGTAGCACATTGTTGCAGTTCAAAAAATATACCCTCACCTTTCCATTCTTGTGTATTAGTATCGTCTCTCTGGAAACTTCCAGTTGGTGTCTGAGACCCAAGAGAATAGTATAATCTCTTTATCCTCTGAGGAAGAAAAAAATTGGTGTCTACAGCTCATTGTGTGTATTTGGAAAACTGTAATATTGTCCAATTTTATCTTTTATTTAATTTTGTTTTTTCAAAGATCTACCTTCTCCCCTCTCACCTTTCCTCCCTTCCAAACTGGGAGGACATAGAAACACAAAACCCCTATTATAAAAAGATATTGTCAAGGAAAAAATATATCCTTACACTGGCTATGCCCCAAATCTGCCCTCTGAGTCCATTATTACCTAACACTTTTTTATTAAGAAATATATAATGAGTTTCATTATGAGTCTTATGAAATAGTAAGTGGATATAGTGATGATTAGAGTTTCCAAATATGTCTAAGTTGATTATCTTTGCAATATTTTTATTGTTGTATAAATTGTTTCCTTGGTTCTGCTCTCTTCCCTCAGCATCAGTTCATTCAAATCTTCCCAAGTTTCTCTGAAACATTCCCTTTATTATCTCTTATAGTGTAATATTATTTTGGTTCATGTAAGTTCAATCAATCATTTTAATTGGTTTGCACCCCCTCTTTACATTTAGGAACTGATAAGGAGTTCAAATTGCTGCTAACTGGATTTCTTTGCATCTTATCCTTGGGAACTATATGCTGTAGAATTATAAGATCAAGGGAAGGATAGAGTATCCTCATCAATATATTAGTGAATACTATGAAAATGATGGAGTTTTCATTAGATTTCCCTATCTCCATAGTAAGATCAAATTCAATAGCAAATCTTTTTCAATTCAGTTTCCGAAAATGAGTGAATATCCATCAATTGGGGATTGGCTGAACAAATTGTGGTATATGTATGTTATGGAGCACTATTGTTCTATTAGAAGCCAGGAGGGATGGGAATTTAGGGAAGCCTGGGAGGATTTGCTTGAATTGATGCTTAATGAGATGAGCAGAAGCAGAAGAACATTGTACACCCTAACAACAACATGGGGGTGATGATCAACCTTAATGGATTTGCTCATTCTGTCAGTGTAACAATCAGGCACAGTTTTGGGATATCTGCAATGGAGATTACTATCTGTATCCAGAGAAAAATTTGTGGAGTTTAAACATAGACCAAAGACTATTACCTTTAATTTAAAAAAAAAGTTATTATGTAATTTTTCTATCTCTTATACTTTATTTTGTTCCTTAAGGATATGATTTCTCTCCCATTACATTCAACTTAGATCTATGTACCAGTCTGAAGACTAACAGACTGCCTTCTGTGGGAGGTGGAGGGAGAGAAGCAAGATTGGGGGGGGGGAATTGTAAAATTGAAAATAAATAAATTAAAAAAACAAAAAAAATCAATTTCTAAATCAGTTATATAATAAATTTGTCTTAATTCTTCAACTATTTGTCTTCATTGCCCTAATATTAGTTTCCAAAGAACTTATCTTTCTTTATTTGCATCCCATCTTTCTGATTATTTCTTTAATATTTCCTTTGGCAGCATCTCTTCTCCCTATACTCTTTTCCCTATCTTATTTTTTCTTTCTTCTTCATTTTCTTTTGTTTTAGGTTTTTCAAGGTAAATGGGGTTAAGTGGCTTGCCCAAGGCCACATAGCTAGGTAATTATTGAGTGTCTGAAGCCGGGTTTGAACTAAGGTACTCCTGACTTCAGGGCCAGTGCTCTATCCACTGTGCCACCTAGTTGCCCCATCTCCTTCATTTTCTGTGAATTTGTTTCAATAGGAAGTTGATCCAGGGCTCTCTCATTTTTCCCTCAGGGGATTTTCATTTATTCTGGACTCATAAATAAGTTACACTGGATTTCAAATATTCATTTGTACAAATTTATGTGGTGCTTTCATAAGATAGTAAAAGGAATATTTCAAATTCAATACTATGACACGTGCAGTCAAGACCTGAAAAAACAAACTAACTTCCTTCTCTGTTTGTTTAGAATGCAGGACCCTTTAGTACAGAGAAAGTGTCATTCCTTTTATTGTATACAGAATCCAGTGTCCTGGAAAGATTGCTTCATTTATTCCATTTGTTAAAACTGTGTCCTCATGACCTGTTTGAAAAATGGGATGATGATTATATTTCTTCTGTGATTACCCAGAGATATCAAGGACTGTAACTCTTGAAATCTCAAGGGGACAAGTAGGGATGATCCAGCTGCTCAAATGAGATGAGAAGCTTCTTCAGAGAAGATTATTTTTTGAGTGAGACAATGGAAGTCAGTAGAAAGTTGCTCAAGTGCAAATCATGATGTGACTAATACACTGGAAACACAATATGTGTGATGTGAAAGAATGAATATAATATATTTGCTTCATAGTGAGGAGAATAACCTGATGGAAGCAGATAATCCATAATGAGGAAGATTTGGAAATAAATTTTGAAAGTAGATTAGGATTGTGGAAGGCCTTGAATATTATGCAAAGAAAATTACACTTGGAACTGTAAGCACTGAAAAAATTAAACTTTTCTCCAGGAACAAAGCTCTTGTCCTAGGGACCTCAAAATTTTAGTGAATTTATTTGTACCATGACCATCATAAATCTGACATGAGTTCAAAAGTGTTATTGCAGGGAGCCATGTACCTGAATTTAATGTTTTTTTCTTTCTGTTTTTGCAAGGCAATGGGGTTAAAGTCACTTGCCCAAGGTCAAACAGTTAGGTAATTATTAAGTATCTCAGCTCAGATTTGAACTTATATCCTCCTGACTCCAGGACTGGTGGTCTATCCATTGCACTACTCAAGTGCCCCATGAGTTGTTTTCTTGAAGGGTCAAATACCTTTTGCAAAAAGTATAAGAGCAATTCCTTTAGATACCTCCCATATGGGTTCTCTGACCCTCACACAAACGGGAAATTTTCTCTAATATTCATCAGATTTGATGGTCTTCAGAAATTAAGATAGATTTTTGGTATAGTTTATAGCTTCAGTCTGAGACTAGCTATTCAATGACCTCTCTTGAAATACAGTGAAACACCAGAAAAGTACAGCACCAAAAAAGTGCTACCTTGCTTCCAGTTTTCTCATGCAGGGATGAGAAACAGTCTTTCTCCCCTACTAAATTGGAGAAGAAGTTATTAATTGTGTAATTTTATGACAGTCCTCTTTGCCCTACCAACAAAGAGTCTTTATAAATGTACATAGGTTCCAGGAAAAAGATAGACAGGTATTGATTTGCAAAGTCTACAAGACACTTATGTCCTTGAATCCTTTCTCCATTTTGAAATCATCTGCTTCCTCTCTCTCTCTCTCTCTCGCTCTCTGCTCTCTAACTTTCTCTGTCTCTCTCTCTCCCTCTTTCTTTCTACTCTCTCTCTCTCTCTCTCTTTCACACACACATGCATACACACACACACACACACACACACACACACACACTCTACAGAGATCTACATGGAGCAAAGCACAGCTCCTCATATATAACCAAGACTTTCTGTAACCCCTATAATAAATTATCAATATGTTATACAAAAGATCCCCTAAGAAAGCTACAAAAGGTCATTGTTTTCCTAATAATCCATATCTTATAAAATCCCAGACCCTCAGTTTGCCCTCAGGAAAAAAAAAATTGTCCTGGTGGTTTTATTCACAAGTCAGTAGCCTTTTCGTGCTTCTGTTTTATAACACTCTTCTTTGAATCTGCTATACATTTAACCGCAATTAAAGGGACCATGGTGGCAGGTCTACCACAAAGAACTTTTTTTTTTACTTCTTGGAAATAGATGGGCACTTTAAAACTGTTTTCAAAGCCTTTTCAGAGATTACTATCCAAGCCACTGAGAAACATCTTCAATAAACTCTTAAGAGAGCACAAATAAATACTGCTTTTTGAAGCAAGAATTCAATGTTATTTTGATTTTGTAAAACAATCTAATAAGTGGAGAATAAAGTTTACATTTTAACAATTCAAATCGAAATCAATCCAAATGAAATGTTACAGGCAAAAAGAGATCTAATAAATAAATGGTACAACATGGATTACAGGAAACTCAGATTTGCTCAGCAGAAAAAATATGACAGGCTATCAGAGACATTTTTATTCTTATTTCTGAAGTAGATGGTAAATAAATAAGCCTGCCTACCAAATCCATTTTATGACCATGCCTCAGAGAGTAATTCCAGATGTGTACTCAAGATTAGAGCATCTGAAAGAAAAACAAATCTTTCAAGGAAAGCAATGATAGATTGACAAGGTTGATAATCAACCCAACGATCATTTATTGCAAGCCAATTTTGAACTATGTATGATACTAGGGGTAAAGGCTACAAAAGATCATTATGAAACAATTTCTGTTTCCAAGAAGTGACTATATGGAGTTTACAGAGGCAAAAGCATGCACATATATAGGTAAGGAAAATATTATGGAAAGTAAATATAATTTTTTTTTTCCTTTTGGAAAGAGGATGACATAGAACATATGGGAATCAAGAAAAGCCTCATAAAAAGATTCATAACTGAATCTTGAAGGAAAACAAGAGGAACAGGTGAAAAGAGTGCCATATATCATGGGATAAAAGTAAAAAGGCATACAGATTAGCAGCAGAATGTCCCATAAAAGGAATAGGAAGGAAAGACGATTAAGAGATTAAGTTTATATTTAAGCCTAGAGACAAGATATATATATATATATATATATATATATATATATATATATATATGTATGTATAATTCAAATGTAAGTCTAGAGACAATAACTGAAGTTTGAAGAGGGGTGTGATAGGGTCATATCTGAGCTTTAAGAAAATCACTTTAGCAGTATTGATTACATGGAGAGAAGACATTTTGAAAGCAAGAAGATCATCATTTAGGAGGTATTTCAAAAAGTGATTCACATTTTGTAAGAAAAGTTGTAGCTCATTTATAAAGATTAGATTAGGGCAGATTTTCTCAAATTCAATGATATTCTGTAGTCCTTATGGCTATATTTAGCCTCATGAAAAATGAGACTTTATGTGTTATAATATGAAAAATAATGGTTTTAGAGTGCACTATCTGGATCTGAAGCTCTGCTTTACTGCTTAGTAGCAGGGTAACTTTGAATAATTTCTGCAACTTCTTTGGACATCAATTTCTTCATACATAAAAAGTTTGCAGTTGGATGATAGTATCCCTAAGGATACTTTAAGATTTAAATTTTATGAACAATAAATTAATATCCAACTTCCTGCTGTGGTGTTCCCACCTTCTATTAAGTATCCCCCCCCCCCCATCTGAGGAAGGTAATGCTATAAGGTGAAAATTTCCTATGGTTACCTGAAACCAGCCATAAAATAATACTACATTTCTTTGATGCTAGTCCTATTTCACTCCACCAGTTACTCCCTCCCCCATTCCTCCTTTTGATCAAGACTACTACTTCTCCTTTAAAGAATGCATTTTAAGATAGCCTATGGTTCCATTTAGCATCACTGTTCAACCTATCTTGACCACTACTTCTTCACATCTTTTATTCTTTTTAGAAGAATGTAAGATCTTTGAAAGCAAGAACTATTTTATCATTTGCATTTTTATCCACAATACTTTATATTGTAAGTAAGCTTTAAAAATGTGTTTTCAAAATTCATTTACAGTATAATTTTTATTTGTTTAAGTAGTATAATTTTTTTCAGATTTGCCAAGACATGTGATTTCATACGTTTAGAACATGTCTCTTGAAGAAACTCTTTCTTATCAATACAGATCTGTAACTCTTATTTAACTTTTAGCTTTAAATTTTTTCTGGATACTAAGGCATTGCGAATTTTGCTTGGGTTTACATTGTCAATATATGTCAAAGGTTGAATGTATTCCCAGGTCTTTCTTATTCCAATGCAGCTCTCTATTCGTGATTCCCGGGTGCCTTTCATGAAGTATACACATTAGAGATAAAAGAAATTCAACTCATAAAATGACTAAGGGTTTCCGTAAGTAACTCCATCTCATTCCTTGTGGGAGAGTGACCACTTCTTTCAATCCAATCATGACTAGTAGCGTATTTTCTAAATTATTCCCAAAGAATTCCAGTTCCTTTTTTGAGATTCACTGTGGTTGTGCTAGAAGCAAATTTAAACAGAAAGTCATTTACTTCATGGTTGCATAAAGATATCGAGTTCAGATAGATTTGATATGTCAATAGAGGAAGGCTGTACTGAATGCAAAATCAAATTAGCCCTTTCCCTGTTGGGACTTCAACATCTGCCTCATGTAGATTGATTAGACCAAGGCAGGTCATCAAAGGCCCTTTGTCTGTGTTTGACTGGGTGAAACAGCTGACAAGTGGCCATCAGATTACCACAGTGGGACAGCTGCTCTGATGGGTGTTTGACAGCTGACTTCATTAGAGTCCCTAAGATGCATGTAGGAATAGATTTGTCTTTTAATTGAACTGGGCCAACAAGCAGCCCAGAGAAGAAATGGGAATTAAAATGTTTGGAGAATTGTAAAATAATCCAAAGGGAGGACAGGTGAATCTTCCTGTATGACATCACATGGTATACCTTTGAACAGAAATGCTATTGACAATTTGTGTGTGTGTGTATTTAAATGATTTTATTTATGAAGACAATTAATATTGTATGTTGCAATGATTGAAGCAGTTATTTATTAATAGAAGCTAGATATTAAAAGTAAATCTTTTTCTTTACCAGAAACCTATTGAGTCACACTGAAAGTAATATTACCCTTCCTCAGATTTCTCATAGTACTTTGAATCCCTCATTTGCATTTTCTTCTGATTTTATCCATCTGTCTAAATAGATTATGCTTGCAATTGAACTATAAGCCCCTTGCAGAGATGTGCAATTAAAAAGATTGTACCTTGAATGCATGTCAGTTTTGTACACATGTTGTTGTTAAGTCATTTTTCAATTTTGTTCAAATCCTTGTGATCTCATTGGAGTTTTCTTGGCAGAACGCAGTTTGCCATTTCCCTTTCCAGCTTATTTCTCATATGAGGAAACTGAGGCAGAGTTAAGTGACTTGCCCAAGGTCACACAGATAGTAAGTATTTGAACTTAGGAAAATGAATTTTCCTCACTTGTTTGTCAGCGCTCTATCCAGCTGCTTCAATTATGCACATAGTAGGGATTTAATAAATGTTTAATGAATCATAGAACCGAATGATATTAGACAAGATGATCTTTTGAAACAGCAGCATTGAAGGGAAGAGGAAGGTTAGAAGTAAAAGGCAAAGGAAGAGTGTGATATATCATGGTATGCCAGAAGAGTTTCCTGGAAGAGAAAGGATTAGAGTTCACTAAATTAGATGGCTCATACTAAATTTCATCTTTCAGAAGCAATCTGTTCAGGAACTTATGCTAATGTTTTTGATAGATGTGCAGAAAACAAGAAATGATTAAGGTATTTGAATGTGATAAAATATCAAAATAATGCATCATTTCCCATTAATAAAAAGACAATATAAAAACTGACAAGTGTGGATATTATTATGCTACAGATTTTTCTTTTGGAGAAATAACTTTTATAAGGGGCATAAAAGGTCTAATAAAATAAAAAAATTCCTGTCAATTTTCTTCATTTCTCTGTCCCATTTTTGTACAGGACAGGATTCCATATCAAATCATCAATAAAAATTTCATGGATATAATTTTTTTAAAATTTGACTACTGAAATATTTTTGGGATATTTCCATTTACACCATCATCGACTTAAATGAAAATAGTTAATGCTCAATTTTTAAGCAATAAATAATCTTACTTTGCTCTCTTTTTAAGTTCATTTCCAGAGTTATACTGATGAATTTTTAACTATTGTCTACATGTAGCATCCTTAAATTTTAATATCTATTATTCATATTTTCTCCATCATTTTTATTAAGCTTAAATAGTCAATAAAACAATAAGTCAAAACCTGATTTTAGGGTTTGTTGATTTCTGAGGTGTAAATACTCATACTGAAAATTGAACAATCAGCTCTCCTGATCAAGTTTTAGATAGTTCTACCACATTACTCTTACTTTTTCATCAAATTTTTTTAAAAATTATCTACTATGAAAAGGAAACAATTCATTTTTAAGTGACCATTCCTTTTATGTAGTGTTCTACAATTAATGCAATGATGTTAGGAAATGACTCATGTCTGGCAGTCAAGAAAAAATTAAGAGATTTGTGCAATTAATTGAATGACTAATCATCTCATCAATAATTGAAAATTAGTTACCCTAAGTTTTAGCTTCAAGTTAGAACTAGAGAAGATATTGGATGTCATATAATTGAACAATTTTGCTTTATGGATTAGGAATCTGAGACGCAGAGAGGTGAAATGACTTCCACAGAAAATTTGTCTTTTAACTGGTTCAATTTTTTCTTCACAATACCATGCTTAATTCAGAATTACATATTTAAACTGGAGCAAACCTGACAGATTATCCAGTCCAGTGTCATTTTAGAGAAGAAAGAGAAATAGGTATATTATATTATCTGACTTGTCTCAGCTCATAGAAGTAGTAAACTATAGAATTGAGGTTTGAATTCTGGTGTTCTAGACTCAATCCAAAATTATTTTCATTGTACCTTGATCCATTTCAGTTTTCTTTGACAGCAGCTTTAAATTTTGGTGTCAATTACTTTACATAGCGAGAAATTAATAGAATGAAATGTTTATATTGTCCCTTTAAAGTATCTTGGATTACATTACTTGGTTCGAATGCTTATGTTGGACCAACCAATATATCAAACTAAAGTTTGATTGGGTAATCTTCAATAATAGTGTGGTATGAAAGACTGAGGTCTTTATGTTATTCAGGTCTGTGAAGTACATTTACAGGAAAATGAGTTTGTGTGATGCTTTTTGTTTGGTATAATGAACTGACATGATATAAATGGAATAAATTCTGAGAGAGGTAAATGTGGCTCACCAAGTGGTTTGTGCTAATGTCACAAAAATCAACAGTGACATAAACACTGCAATTATATAATGATGACTGCCCAAAGGAAAACTAGGGTGTGGGAAAACACAGATGCTAGGTTCATTTTGAGGAGAGTTATAATATTCAACTAAACATATCAGTGTCTCTAAGCAGTTTCTGAGTCAGACCTGCCTAAAACAAAAACCAATGTGAAAACCACAATCATAGTATTTACTTATTATTCCTTTGCAATTATAATGTGGGAGTTGGAAGAGACCTTAGAGATCATATAAGGTCACCTAAATTGATGTCTTGTAATAGAAAGAGCAACATCCTTAAAAATTGAAAACTTGGACTTGGGTCCTTGCTCACTTGCTCACTTGGGTCCACATCTTAGTTTTGTAACCTTAAATAATTCATTTAATTTCTCTATGGCTTCTTGTCCCAAGTTTCAAGGTAGATGGTGCTAATACATTGGTGGTAAATTAGAGGGTTATTGTAATGAAAATGCTTTATAAACTGAAAAAAAAGTCCATAAATTTGAACTATTATCTAGTTTAACATTTTCATTTTCCAAAGGATGATAAGGAATCTGATAAGGTTAAGATGTTTGGCCAAAGTCATAGAGTTAATTAATGACTACTTCATTTAGAATGAATAAACTATGACATGGCTCCATATTACAACTTATTAAACATATGTTCTTTTATGTCTATTACAAATAAATATTTTGGGTAACTACAGAGCTTTTCCATTTGGTAGTATTAATATAAATCAATCATATAGTTACTATTTATTTATGTTAGATTATTTTCAATATAATTATTGTGCTAATATGGAGAGAAAAAGGAGAGTGAGAGAGACAGAGATGTATGAGAGATTGACAGGGAGAGAGAGAGAGAGAGAGAGAGAGAGAGAGAGAGAGAGAGAGAGAGAGAGAGAGAGAGAGAGCAAATGCAGTAGTTTGTCTCTCCGTAAAATAGTTTACTAATTGGCATCTCTGCTTCTGATTTTACCCCCTTTTTAATCTACCCCTCACATAGACGCCAAAATAATCTTCCTAATTCATGTGACTATTGAAAAAAACCACACACATGCTCTGCAGTACAACTAAGCTAAACTGAACTGCGATTCTTTCATGTTAACCTGACCCTTTCTCTGACTTCCTAAGACCATTCTTGTATGGCTGAAACACATTTAATACTCATATCCACCTCTTAGAATCTTTCTTGGCCTTCAAAGTCTGTCTTTTACACCTAGCTTCTATGATACCTTTGATACTTCATTTAAAAGTAATTTTCTTGTCCCATAAAATTTTCACAAGAGTACATCCTGGCTCTCTCCTTTCCCCTAGCATGTTCTATTTCATGTCATGTTAATTAATATGCAAGACTTGTTCTCTATGTTAGATTTTTAAATTAATTCATAGAAGGGACTCTGGCTATCATAATTATATCCTTAGTTCCAAGTAGAGGACTTTGTATATAAATGGGGTTTGAGTAAATGTTTGTGCCTGTTATTGTATGGCACACTATCATAGAGTTAGCAAAGATGAAATTAGAAGTGCCTTAGGTAAGTTCAAGGATGCCTTCATGCCTCTCATATTAACTTATGAAATCAAAGTTGATTCAGGATTTTTGGAGACCTTAAATTCCAATATTGCTAAGAATGTAAACTCATTATTTCCCTCAAGTTATCCAAATTCATTAAGGTAAAATAAAATAGATCCTAATTTAAGATTCAATGGATTGAGTTTATTATAATCACACTTCAATTCCACATAAGTATGGAATTTCTGGATTTTGATTCTACAATTAGGTTGCATCAGGATAATCTGTAATGAAGCTGACTATGTTGGAGCAGGTTGAATGCTATAAATTGTGGCAACCATAGCAAGGTATTGAAACAACATAGATTCCAGTCCTTTCTTCTTGAGGTGATAAATGTGATCTCTAATATTTTGACAGATTCCTTATCTCATATGGAAGGAAGTGTATGGATTACATTTTGCCCCAACTTCAATTTTCCCCCAATTCAACACCAGCTTTCCTAAAATATTATTTCACATAATATTTAGTAATAAAAATAATCCAAAGGTAAAACACAAACATTAATATTTATTTAATTTTCCATGTTCTTTATTTTATTTCATTTTATTTATTTATTTTTTCACATTACAAAAATAGCTTTGTTGTAAAAGTAAACATAATCACCCCCCCTCCCCACAAAAAATAGAGAAACCTCAAGGAAAATAAAGTGAGAGGAAAAAAGGATTCTTCAGTCTGATATTCAGATATTATCAGCTCTGTCTTTGAGATGGATCACATTCTTTATCAGAATTCCACCAGAGAAAGTGCTTCAATATTTTTCCCGCAGTTGTTATTACTAGCTGTATTTCACTCCATGGTATTCCTCCCTACCCTCAGTTATTCTACTCTCTCTCTCTCTCTCTCTCTCTCTCTCTCTCTCTCTCTCTCTCTCTCTCTCTCTCTCTCTCTCTCTCTCCCTTTACCCTGCCACTCCTCAAAAGTGTGTTGTATTGGACCACCCTCTCCTATTATCTTCCCTTTCTTGTTCCCTTTCTCCCATCCCTTTCCTCTTCTTTTTTCCTTTCTATTATGTCTGAAAAATCTTAATATTTAGAATGATTTAAGTCTAATTGTATAAGATCAAAGGAAAAAAAGTCTTTATTCCTCAGGCAAGGGCTATGTTCTGAGTTTTAGACATCAGATGTGAATGTCACAAGCAGTCTCTATTTTTTCCCACCCCCCAAACTTGAGGGATTCATTCACAGAACCAGATAACTGGATAGTTTTCAAAATAGTTCAAGTATGGAAAATATACTAATAAATGTTCTCTATTTGGTTGAGTTGGAAAGACATCTGTACCTAGGCCCAGATTCTCATGATGAGGGCAGTGGCTCTTTGATATGAGATTTGACTTTTCTTGAGCAGTTCCCATACACTGAACCTGTTTCAGCACCTTTAAACCCAGGTTTTAATTTTTAAATCTTATTTTTTTATTCAAATTATTAATAAAAAAGGAAATACTTATGTGATATCTATCTTTATATTTATTTATCAGGTCTATGTGTATGTGTGTGATGGAAAAAATTTAAACTAGGGGAATGTTCATTAATCAGAAAATAGTTAAGGTATGATTCATGAATATAATGGAATACTATTAAGTTATAAGAAATAAGGAAAATAATTGTTTCAAAGAGACAATAAAAGACTTGTATGAATTGGTATAATATGACATGCATATATCTGTACAAGGTTTATTTGTGTGTGTGTGTTTGTGCCCCTGAAAATAAATGTATGTTCAACAAGACCATAATCATTAATATTTATAATTAATATTTTACTATTGTTATTGTTAGAAAAGGAATCAAAGACTCTGACTAGATTTTTCAGTCACTTGCCTATTCAAAGGCTTATTAAGGAAAAAAAAAGTTTTAGAAAAATATAGGAATAGGCAATTCAGGTACAAATCAAGTTCTGCAAAAGAAGAAATTAAACTTACTTGGGATTGAAGTGATTGTCCTATGGCAGAGAGACAGAGAGAGAGAGAGAGAGAGAGAGAGAGAGAGAGAGAGAGAGAGAGAGAGAGAGAGAGAGAGAGAGAGAGAGAGGATAGATTGAGTATGGAAATGAATTATCTTTTTCCCAGAAACAGATAATTCATTACTTTCCATTCTTTTATGGTTTTGAAAATTTATGATTAATTTGATTTTGTTGAGATTGTACAGACTCCCTGTTTATATTTCATATCGTCATCCTGATTTGTTGGTGAATAAAGCAGCTATGTTCTAATTTGATGAGAACTGTATCCTAGGAGAGAGCAGCAAGGCAGCAGAGTAGAAAGAGTATTACTCCTGGAGGCAGGAAGACTCACCTTTGTAAGGTCAAATCTGACCTCAAGCTTCCCAAACTGGGTCATGGAAAGCTGGACATGACTGAAAATGACAAGAATAACAAGAGTCCTGCGAAAGTGAAGAAGGACTGGAACTGTAGGATTCAAGCTATTAGTCTTCAGCACATTACTGAAAGTCTTAAATGAAAGTAAAAAGAGTAAAGAGAAAACTATATCATGAGTTTCTCAAATCTAACACCCATGAGGGAAAAAATTTCAGGTCTATTCACTTATCTATCTCCATAATCGGTTATAACTATAGGGATGGTCCTCAATAGATACCCTAAAACCCCACACTGGTTGATGTCAAATAGTCCTGCTTCTAGGGGAGAGGAACTTCTAGGGATGTGAGACTCTTAGAACTTAAGACATATCTGAGAATTATTCTTTAAGTAACTTCCCAACCTCTCCCTTATGTTTGCTCTGTATTCTTTTACAATAACCAAATAGGCTACTCTTATGTCCTTAATATTTAAAGATCATATCAGGATGTCATCATTTAGTAAAATTTTCCCTTCATTTCTTTTTTTCCCTCCCTGATAGTCTTGGATTTTCCAACAGTAATCTAATCATTCTCTTGTACCTCTCTTTCATGTAAACACAAGAATTGTAAAATGAGTGGTTGGATGCTGTGACAAAAAAAAAGAGTGAAAATTATATTGTTGCTGTTTGTTTTCTGTTGTGGCTAACTCTTCTTGAGATAAAATATTTTTCCTTTTATTTTAAAATCTTAGCTTCATTAATTTACTGGCAGCCAGATGTGCAATTTCCTTTCAAGAACCTGTTGAATTTTAGTTGACTTTGTAATGTTTCATAATGCCAAGTAATAAAGGCAGGATGTATGAGCAAGATGTGTAATAAAGTTTTCATGTCCACTAGTAAAAGTAAGTAAAGATAACAGAGTGCACCCCACTGATCTGATAGAATCATATGGATAAATACCTTTTACAATTAAAAAATCAATATCTTAGTTGCAAAAATTTAGGAAGTTTGACTGAACTCCAGTAAGAATTTACCCTAGGGACAGTTATGTGTCTCAGTGGTTAGAGCACTATCTCTGTTATCAGGAAGATCTGAATTCAAATCCAGCCTCAGAAACTTTACTAGCTGTGTAATTCTAGGCAAGTCATTTAACCCTGATTGCTTTGCAAAAAAAAAAAAAAGAAAAGAAAAGATTTTGCCCTAGATGTTTGTCTAAGTTCTGTAATAAAATGAATAGAGTGAAGAAGTCAATGAAGGGGTAGTTCTGGAATTGGATAGACCTGAGTCTTACAATTTGCTAATTAGCTATATTACCTTGAACTGACAGTTAACTTTTGGCTTTCTTAATTTCCTCAATTGTAAAATTTGGAATATAATAGCACCTCCCAGGGTTTTTGTGAGACTCAGATGTGATATTATTTAAAGCTCTTGCTATATGCTTGGTTCATAGTATTTGTTACATAAATGTTAGTTTTTTTGTCTATTAAATGCAAATATATGAAAGTATACACACCACATTTCATGAATTTATAAAAATTTGGCTCCTACTTGGCATCTTGAGCTTAGTCCAGGACAACATTAAAATATAGTTTAATATAAATTGTTTCTTATTTCATATCAGAAACACTTATCATTTTCCTTTTCTTTCATATTATCCAACCTGATAGTTATCAAATGGTACCTCAGAGTTATGTCCATTTTCATTTCTATGATCAATAGTGATTTAGAGTATTTCTCATGATTATATAGACAGCTTTGATTTCTTATTCTGAAACTCATCTGTTCATATCCTTAAACCATTTATAAAAGGCAGAATAACTCATATTCTTATAAGTTTGTCTCATTTCCCCTTTATAGTTAGACATAAGGCCTGTATCAGAGAAATATGCAACAAATTTTTTTCCCAGTTTCTTGCTTTGCATTTAGTCTTGACTTCACTGGTTTTGTTGGTATAAAATTTTTAAATGTAATGTAATCAAAATTATCAATTTATATTCCATAATGCTCTCTATCACTTATTTGTAAGTTTTTTCTCTTATCTGTAGATCCAACAAGTACAATATTCCATGCTTCCCTCAGTTGCTTGTAATACCATCCTTTATTTCTATTTTTTATAATTTATTTTTTTAAATTTTTTATCCATAGGCACATATATATTTTTAAGTTACAAAATTTCCTTCCACCCTCCCTTCCCACCTCCTTCCCCTCAATAGCAGTCAGGTTAGCTTTGTACATGCACATTTTTGATAGACATGTTTATAGATTAGTCATTTTTGGTATGAGATAGTTATTATAAAGTATTCATCAGATTCTGAAAGTTTTTTTGTTTCATTTTGTTTCATTTTGTTTATCTTTCTCTGGATAGCATTGTCAATAGCCTATCTAATATAATTACCCTAGCTCTCTGAACTGCTGAAAGGAGCTGCTTCCATCAAGGTTGATCATCTCGCGATGATGCTGTTAATGTGGACATTAATGTGGTTCTGCTCATTTTGCTCAGTTTCAAATCCTGTAACTTCATTCCATGCTTCCCTAGAATCCAACTATTTATGGTTTCTCATCAAACAATAATATTCCATAGTATCCATGTACCATAACATGCTTAGCCATTTGTTAATTGATGGACATCCTCTCAAATTCCAATTCTTTGCCACTACAAAGAGAGCTGCAATGAATATTTTGGAACATGTGGGACTTTTTCTCATTTTTTATGATTTATTTTGAATACAAGACTACAATTGGAATTGCTGGAGGAAAGGGAATGAACATTTTTATTGCTCTTTTTAGGCATAGTCACATATTGTTTTTCAAAATGGTTGGATCAGTTCACAACTCTACCAGCAATGCATCAATGTCTCAATCCTCTCAGGTATCCAACATTGATCCTTTTCCCTTTTTCACATCTTGGATAATCTGATAGGTATGAGTTGATACCTCATTGTTGTTTTAACCTGCATTTCTGTAATCAAAAATGATTTGGAGACCACCCTTTATTTCTAAGACATTTCCTCATTTTGAACTTTTTAAGCTATTAAGTGTGAGATGGATCCCTAAATTCTGTCAAACTGCTTCTATTTTTTCCAGCATTTTTTGTCAAATAGTGAAATTTTCCCCCCAAAGTTTGGAACTTTGGATTTCTCAAATTTTGATGATTTACTATTCTGAATTATATGCCTTATATGATCTACCATTCTTTTTCTTACCCAGTATCAGCTGATTTTGATACTTACATGCTGTGATGAAGATTAAGAATAAAATTTTAATTCCAGTTGAGGTAGTTCCCAATTACTAAAAAAAATTATGCAATTAAGAATACAATTAAAGCAAATATGTTAAAGATTCATGACACTAGAGGTGACCAAAAAAAGGAAACAAATCTGAAGATGACCAGTATAATTAGGTGAGTGAATTTAATTAAATAATTGGGTTTTGTTCTGTGTGCTTTTATCTTGTGGACTGTCCTTTTCCTAATACATAAAGTTACAATTAAAGAATAACTCTTCCTCTGATTACTCCCTCTGGAGAATAGTTCTTCAACCTTTTAGCTCTTCTGGGCTGCATCACTCAAGAAAAATTTGTCAAGGTCTGCACATAGAATTTAATATTTATTTATGCCTACTATTTGCAATGACTATAATGAAAAATATAATAACATGATAAAATGTGGACTTTGAGCAAGCAGGCTGCAAATTGCAGATTGGGAACATTTGTTTCACAGGAAAGGGAGCTTAGGGTAAAGGAAGAGGTTTATATTGGGAATCAGATAAAAGAAGACAGAAGGGTTATAATTCTATAATTACTTGATTTCTCTTTCCTTCTGATTTGGTAAGACAGCAAATTTCTAATTAATGATAATTGAGAAGATTGAATCATCTTTTCAGAATTCAGGGTCTCATGCAGTATATCTCTGTACAGTCAAGGGACATAGAAATCAGATGTTTTGTGTATCATTTAAATACAGCTTAGTAAAAAAATATTATAAAGCAGACAAATAATAATGGATCATAATGAGATTTTACTATTCCTCAGGGAAAATGGTGCTAAATTTTCTATCAGAATCTAAGAGCATTTTGGGCCTACATAAAGGCCTTTAACAATCTTATATCTTAGATTCTTTAAAAGTATCTTCAATGAAATATATTGTCATCTAAAACCATAATCTTAAATATTTTATTTGACTGCATAACTACTGTTTCCATTCAAGAAGAGAAGGTTAAAGGAATGGAGGAACCTTTCTCTGATCTTCAAGTTAATAGGTATAAGAATGTATTTATTGAACCAATGGAAAAAATTACTCAAAGTAGGGAATAAAGAATAGGGAGGATAGAAAAAACATAGAAAATCTAGAATGTAAAAATAATATAGAAGAATAAAATATGTGACACAGAAATAGGAGAAAAGGACAACTAGGTGTGAATCCCTGCCTAAAATTTAGGGATTTCAAGCATGACAGGAAGAAGCAACTTCCTGAACTGCAAAGAAAGTTGATAATAATCCCTATGTGCCTTCAGCTTAGAGGTCATTAATAACAGTTACAGTTTGAAGAGAAAAATACTATTAGTTGTTGAATTACTGCATTAAGAGATATTGTCTGCCTTCTGGACTTCAGTCCTTGCTTATGCACTGTCTCCTTCAAAATTTCCCATCACATACCTGGACCTTTAAAAATCTTATATCTTCAATCCTTTAAAAAATTCTTCATAAAACCATCATCTTATATGTTTTGATTGACTGCAAAACTACTAGCAAAAATACTACATATTTGCCTCTAGTTCCTCACTTACTATTCATTTTTCATTGCTTCAACCTTCTTACCAAACTATTGATTCTGCGTTTCCTAAGTTCTCAATAGTTTCTAAAATTAAATCTGATGATCTTGACTTCTTGAAATCCCAAAGCTTTTGATGCATTTAGCTAACATCTTTCCTTAAATATACCCTCCTTTATTGACTTCTACATCCATATTGTGCTTCTTCTTGTCAGAATATTTCTTCATGGTTTCTTTTACTTTGTACTTATCCTCAAATTTTAAAGCTTAATTGTCCTCCAAGGTTCTTTTCTGGGTTTCTGCCTCTACACTCCCTTCATGATGTCAACTTATTTGATAAATTCAATTATCACGTATGTTTAGCAAATATTTATCAAATGTACATATAGACATGTAAAAGTGTTGTTGTTTTTCCTTTGTTTTTGGCAAAGACCAATTTTTTTATCCATAGTATGTGTCATCCATAGGATCAACCATAGGTCCTTGAGTTACAAAGCACAGAAGAGATATGGGTCCTTTGTTAAGCTTATTTTTGCAGTATAAGGCAGCCTGGAATGAATCCTTAACTCCAATGTACTTCAGAATAGATTATTCAGTTCCCTTTTCCTTTTTTTCTAAAAGGTATAGAATGCTCTAGAATTGCTTGAATATTATTGTCTTTCAAATTTCAAGACCTTTATCCTGGTGGTTTGCAGAATTTGTAGTTTCTGAAGTAAACTGTTAATCACTAAAGTTTTTTAGAATATATAATTTTGGGTTTTTTTTTTCCTGGGGAAATCTGTGAATTTTCAATTAGAATTTCTGGTCCTAGACTGAGATCTGGGAAGTTCTCTTTGATAATTATGGTCATTATGTGATATAAAGATGTTTTTGATCTTATTCTTTTCTTCTGAGAGACATAATCTGTAATGTCTATACACCCTTTTTCTGAGAATCATATTTCCTTTTAATATTCTTAATTTTTTGTTTTTGCTTCTTTTATCTAGATTGCCTTTTATATCTATATATTTACACTCCCAACATATTGTGTTTTGTCATTCTTTTTAAAAATTAATTAATTATTCTTTTTTCACATTACTACAAGAGTTGCGTTGTAAAAGTAAACATAATCAACCTCCCCCCACAAAGATAGAGAAATCTCAAGAAAAATAAAGTTAGAGGGAAAAAGCATACTTCAGTATTCAGATACCATTAGCTCTGTCTTTGGGTAGGAACACATTCTTTATCATAAGTCCATCAGAGAAGTAGCTTCAATATTTCTTTCTCTCAGTTGACATTGCTAGCTGTATTTTCCTCTATCCTATTTGACCTCAATCCCATTTATTCTATTTTCACTCTCATTTCACCATGGTCCTAATCAAAAGTGTAATGCTAACTGTATTTCCTTCCATCCTATTTGACTCCAATCCCAGTTATTCTATTCTCACTTTCATTTCATCATGTTCCTAACTCAAAAGACAAACTCTTTCTGACTACTCTCTCCCATGATCTTCCCTCTCTTATTTCATCTACAACTCCCTTCCCCCTACCCCCGTTCTCTTTCTTCCATCCCTTTCATCTTTTTTTTCCCTCTAGGGTAAGATAGATTTCTACACTTTATTGAGTGTCTATGTAATTTCCTCTCTGAGTCACTTCTGATGAGAATGAAGGCTCCTCATTCCCCCTTACCTTTCCTGCTTCCACTCCATTGAAAAAGCTTTTTCTTTCCTCTCTTATGTGAAATATCTTAACCTATTCTACCTCTTCTTTCCCTTTCTCCCACTACATTCCTTTCTCTCTCATTAACTCCATTTGTATAATATATACCTTCTTATTCAGCTGCTTCCTGTGCCTTGTCTATAAATGCTCCTTCAAACTGACCTAATAAAGGAGAAGGTTCATATGAATTATCAGTATCATCTTCCCATGCAGGAATACAAGCAGTTCAACATCATTAAATCCCTCATAATTTGCCTTCCTGTCCACCCTCTCTATGCTTCACCTGAATCTTGTACTTGAAGATGAAACTTTTTGTTCAGCTCTGGTTGTTTCAACAGGAAATTTTGAAAATACCATATTTCAATGAATATCCATCTTTTCTTCTGAAAGAAGATTTTCAGGTTTGCTGGATAGTTGATTTTTGGTTATAATCCAAGTTCTTTTGCCTTCCTTAATGAGGATACTGCTAAATACTATGTAATCCTGACTGCAGCTTCACAATATTAGAATGTTTCTTTCTATGTTTTAATAATATTTTCTCCTTTAATTGTGAGTACTGGAATTTGGTTATAATATTCTTGGAGATTTTATTTGGGGATCACTTTCAGGAGATGATTAGTGTATTCCCTTAATTTCTATTTTACCCTCTGCTTCTAGGATATCAGAGCAAAAATGAAGTCTAGACTACTTTCTGGTCATGATTTTTCTGGTAGCCTAGTAATTTTTAAATTTCTTTCCTGAATCTGTTTTCCAGGTCATTTTTTTCCAATGGGACATTTCCCATTTTCTTCTAGTTTTCCATTCTTTTGGTCTTGTTTTATTGTTTCTTGATTTTTCACAAATTTATCAACTTCCCTTAACTCCATACTGCATTTGAAGGAATTATTTTCCTCAGAAAGCTTTAATATCTCCTTTTCCATCTGACCAATTCTGCTTTTTTAAAGAATTTTTCTCCTCATTGATATTTTGAACTGCTTTTTCCATTTTACCTAAACTAGTTTTTAAGTTTTTTTCTTCACTATTTTTTTTTATAATTCCTTCACTAAATTTCTGACTTTATTTTCATGATTTTCCTGCATGGTTATCATTTTTCTTCACAATTTTCCCTCTACCTCCCTTATTTGATTTTCAAAATCTTTTTTTTTTATAGTTGTTTTATTTTTTTGCAAGGCAAATGGGGTTAAGTGTCTTGCCTAAGGCCACATAGCTAGGTAATTATTAAGTGTCTGAGGCTGGATTTGAACTCAGGTACTCCTGACTCCAGGGCCGGTGCTCTATCCACTGAGCCACCTAGCTGCCCCAAAATCTTTTTTGACTTTTTCCCTAGCCTGACTCCAATTGCTATTTTTCTTGGAGGTTTTGGATACAGAAGCTTTGACTTTTTTCAATGTAATGGTCTAAGGTCAGATTCTTTTTAGTCTGTTGTTTGATCATTTCCCCAGTCTATGACTTTATTTTACCTCTTTATTCAGGTGTGACTCTTCTTCCAGGGTGGAGGACACACTTCTCCAAGCTTTTGATGGTTTTTTGCTGTTGTTTTCAGGGATACCTTCTCCCCCACCCTGAAATCCTTCAGAGGTTTGTGAGAGACTCCCTTTCCCCTTTTCCTGTGCTCTGTTCTGTGGATGACCACAAGTACTCCCCTCTGCCCTGGAACTGTGAAGAGTGTTCCTGCTCTGTTATGGCAGTATGGGTTCCCAGACTGTGATCTGAATCTGAATATGGGTAAAGCAACCGAACCCCTCCCCAGGGATAGTGGAGAGACCCATGGATTCTCCCCTATTCCCTTTATGTTCATCCATAGACTGAACTCTCTGGAACCAGTTGCTGGGTGAAACAGCAGCAGACCTGCTTCTGGTTCTTGGGGTGAAGGCTGCACTGAGCTGTGCTGGCATGAGCTTCAAGCTCACTCTAATGTTGCAAAGTTTTCCTGTTGACCTTACAAGTTGCCCTTGGTAAATCCTGAGATGAGAGGCATGGAAATCATCTGGGCTGAGGGATCCAGGTGCATTCAGGGTCTCAGCTCTGGTGCATTGCTCCTGGTTGATTGGAGTGACTGGCAAGGCAGGGTTGCACTGTGGTCCTTTCCAGCCTCTTTTGAATAGACCTTTCCTGTGGATTTTCCAAGTTGTCTTAGGCTGGAAAATCTTTTTACTCTATTTTTCTGTGTGTTCTGCAATTTTAGAATTTGGTTAAAGTCATAATTTAAAGGATTTGTCTCAGGGAGAGTATCTGGAATTTCTTGGCTTCCCTCCACCATCTTGACTCTGCCCCCTCCTTTGTGGTTCTTTAGTGAGGCTTAACATTGCTATTTTAAGGGTTTTTATTTCCTCTTTTGTTCATTGTTTCCTGCTAAAAGGGACAAAAATTCTGGTCTAACAAATTTCATTCCTCTTTTCAACAACTCAGGAAGAGCATGTAATAGTTCCATATTCTCCTCATATTCTATAGGTTCCTCTACAATTATTGGATCATCTTTCTTCTTTTTATAGTATCGATGCATTGATGTCTTCCTTCTGTTATTGCTATTTTTCCTGTGAATTTATCTGTATATATATATATATATATATATATATATATATATATATATTCAAGATCTTTGAGATTTCTTCCTAAAATCTTTGGTACTATTAATCTTTTTTTAATCTCCCCCTACCCCTTCATACTTACTTCTCCCCCCTCTTTGATTATGATTTCATTGGGAACACACCAGTGCAGAGTCATTACATACCTCATTCTGAAGCCTAGAATTATATTAATTCAGGTTATGAGAGCATGAGTTTTTAAATCAATAAAATTTAATGAAATTACCAAATATATGCTATTGTTCTGGAGAAACAAAGTCAAAACTGAAAACCTCACTATCCTCAAGATTACAGTCTGAAAACTGAAAACTGGAAAAACAACCAAAGGATATAAAATAACTTGTCAGAAGTATTAGACAGTAAGATCTAGCTAGGAACATATGGCCTTTTTGGTTCCTTTCAATTCATAGTTCTATGAGAAATTATTGATTTAATATCTTTGGATGCTGAATTTTCTAAGTTTCCTGGCAGCTAAGTCAAAAAGGAAAAAAAATAGAAACTTTAACTCAATCATAATTTGATTCTGTGGCTCCATATATAAGGATTGCTAAGCTATGAATTGTGTCAAATCCTCAGTTGATCTGTTAGTCAGTCAATAAGTATTTTGTAAAGTGCTTACTATGTGCCAGACATCATACAAAGGGCTGTAGGAACAATGACTGGCAAAAACAAACAGGTGAAAATAACTCAAGGAGGTCACCTTCTAATAGAGAAGACAATCTATGAAAACTCTATATGAAAATACAAATCATGCAAATGAAAGATACTCTCTGAAAAGAAACGATGGCAAGGGATTGAGAGGGATGGGGGGAGGAAGGAAGGAGGTATCTTCCAGAAAATAAGCCTTGAAGTAAACTAGGTAAACATGTGTGAGGAAGGAAAGCATTCTAGGAACAGGAAACAGTTCAGGAAGGAAGATAGATGTGGTTTATGCAAACAACAGTCAGAACCAGTCCTTGAATTATAGAGAATGTGGAATTGTAAGTGGGTTGTAAAGTTAGGAAGGGGTCAGGTTCTAAAGGACTTTAAATAGCAATAGACTTACTGGAGTTTATCAGAGTGGTAAATATGGTTATATCTGATCTTTAAGAAAATCAATTTGGCATCCACAATTAAACACATACACATGAATAACTGCTATTTAAACCTTGGATTCTCATATCAACTTGAAAGCATAATGTTAAATCATAATTTATTGAGCTAGGCAGCGTGAGTTAGTAGAACAGATCAGGAGACCTGGAATCATATATGGATTAAAATCCATAACTAAGTCAAAGACTTAGTTATGTAATCATTAGGAAGTCACTTTATTTGTTTAACTCTCATTTTCTTCCTAATTAAAATATAAGGTTTAGACTAAATGATCTTTTAGTCATCTTACAGTTCTAAACCTATGATGAAGACATTTTAGAAGACAATGAGACAGAAAAAGCATTGGAGTGATCTAGTCCAGTTACTTTGAATTTTGATTTAAGATTATTAGAAAGTAAAACAATTCAGGAAGAATAAATAGGTTAGTGTAGTTCAAATCCATTAAATTAGATATTATTTCTAATATTAGTTGTCCTAAAAGAAATTTTTTGACAAGGTAGATTATAATCAATTCATGTTCTTTAGATAATTTTGATGTTTAATAATGGAGATGTTTAATAATAGAGATCATAAAGGAGTAAAAAAAATTATCATTGTGTAATACAGATTTCAAAGGTAGATTTATATTCTCATCCAGAGTAATCATTTTCAGCATGGATATGGGTATCAGAGAAGCTTCCTTCTTTGAAAAGAGAGGGAGAGTCAGAGACAGAAAGAAACAGAGAGACAGAAGAGACAGAGACAGTCAGAGATAGAGAGACAGTAAGAGATAAAGAAAAGTGGAGAGAGAGACATACAGATATACAGTGATAGAGGTGCACAAAGACAGAGAGAAAGATAGAAAGAACATTACCTAATAAATACCATCACAAAATCTTATGATAGGTCTCTGGTTTTCCTATAATGTATATGGTTTAGTAGGTGTATTATAAATTAGTTGATATACATCAATATACTAAATATTTAATAACTGATCCTCTGAAAAAGTATAAAGACAATTTTAGGTTTATATTATATTTTCTTCTTCACTTCCTTAAGTCTTGACAATTAAAAAAACAATAAATCAAATCCTAATTTATAGAATTTACCAATTTTTTAGTTGCAAATGTTCATGCTGAAAATTTATCAATAGACTTTAAGCTGATTTGATCTGGTTTCAGGATATTCCTGTTTTTATTTAAAGGAGCTTCAGAAAGATCACTAGCAGAAATGGAAGTTTCAAGTTTCCTGTGGGGTCAATGGGGTGAAATAACTATAAAATGTTCCTCCTAGTTGCCAGATAAATTGACTTGTTGGATAGGTTTATTTAAAATTGCCCACTTAAATATTGGTTAATGTCTATCAAATGTGTCATTTTTAGGTTTGATTAGGTGATGTTGAGCTGTCTCTTCTGACAAAAACTAGCCAACAGGTCCAGATTCTTATGGACACTACTAATCAGAAGCAATAAAATACATGACATCATCTTGGAATAGTATATTTTTCTACTATTTTGTTAGACACAGAGGACATGCATACTATTAGCTTTATGGTTATACACTTTTTTTCAAACTAGAAATGTAGAAAAATGTAGCTTATGATAAAGTTTTGTGTAATAAAATTTCAGAGTGTGATTTTTATATACCAAGAGCAAACTTTCCACCAACTTTTGAAGCTACTAAAAATAGACTGGCATCTCCATTGATGTACAGTTTGGTCAATTAATGACTTCTGTCTATTGAGTGAAAGACTGGTGATAGATTGATGAATGCTGTAAAGAGCCTCAAGTTCTTCTTAACTGTTTTCTCAATGAGTTGGAACAGAGCATAAGAGTGATCAGTGGTGGAATAATTGCGTCTGAAACCTGCCTATTGCTCATGAAAGGTTATTAGCTTGGAAAACCCAGTTACAGCTGGGATTTGGAATTGTGAAGCAAAGTTCTTTTAATAACCTTAGAGCAATCCTTTTGGAAAATCTTACCTTTTTTCTCCCCTCCATTTCCACTAGAAAATATCATTCTGTGTGCATCTGGAGCCTAAGTAACCAGGAAAACATTGCCTTAAATGATAGGTAACTACAACTTTTCATCATTTTCTCATCTCCTTGAGGACATTTAAAAGACAATTCCCTCTCTGTAACTGGTCTCCTTACATTATTCTTGGATATGTAATACCACACTGGATAGATCACCAGTTTTATCTCCATTGTTTAATTGTCTGCTTCTTTCTAAGATAACTGTCCTGCTATCTTTAAAAGCATAAAATAGGGGTGGGGACCAAATTGTAAGCTCTATTAAATCAGTTTAAATTCTTGAAAGGGAAAACTTGTTTCCCTTATAATACCTTCAATTAATGCTTGCTTATTGTTATAATATTATGAATACAATCATCAGAGACCTCAAAGACTATCTATATATTCTAATGCCCTTGGTTTAATTTATAGATCAGAAACTAGGGCAAGAGTGATTTAGTGACTTGTCCCAAATCATTCAGCCAGTAAGATTCTGAGATGCAATTTGTCTTTTTTTGGAGGGGGCAGGGCAATGGGGTTAAGTGACTTGTCCAGTGTCACACAGCTAGGCAATTATTAAGAGTCTGAGGCTGCATTTGAACTCAGGCACTCCTGACTCCAGGGCCAGTTCTCTAACCACTGTGCAACCTAGCTGCCCTCTGGGGTGCAATTTGAACCTAGCTTCTCTAACTTGTGAGTCATTGCTCTTTCCTCTTTATTTTCCCTTTTCACTGAATCCTTACTCTGATGGTTCATTATGGAGTTGAAAGCTATGCCAGCATAGCACAGTCTCTAGCAGATCATATCAGGATGGAAAAGTTTTCAACATGATTTGAATGGGGAACTGTGTCTCTGTTGTCAGAGAACTAGCCTATTAAAGTTTTTGAAAGATCTTTGGTTTATGTGACCACAGATATTCCTGAGAGATTGCTAAATTGGGGTATTAGTCCATATAGATGGATAGGATGGATACATTGTTGAAATAGATAGCCTAGAAGTGTAGATAGTCCTCTAATAATTATACTTGCACATCCAAAGTCTGGTATAATATATCATGCCTTTTTGCATGCATTATCTCATTTAATTCTCAACTGACATATTCTCTTCACTTAGAGAAATGGAAAATGAGGTATAAGAAAGGTCGAATTATTTGCCCAAGGGCAATTATTTGTTGGTGGCAGTGTCAGAATTTAAACTTACTCTTAAATCCATTGCAGTTGCCACCATTCCATGCCTTTTCTTTCCTAGAATAAACTTAGTTTAAAATATTCAATTTAAAATGGAAAGGCATCACAAATTCTAAATGCAGTTCAGTTCTGAAAGAGCGAAGTCTTTGATTTCTTTTTTTTCTAATATAGAGATATTTCAAGGAAATTAGAACATGGAACATGTAATTTATCAGACATGAAGAGGTGAAAAATTATGAATAAACACATAGTAGAGAGCATAGTGAGGTGAAAATGGGTAATTGTGATGACATTAAATTAAAATATGTTTCTGCAAATAAAACAAATGCAGTCAAGGACAAAGGTTTTGTCCTATTCTCAAAATTCTTTCACATTGAAATGAGTTATAATGTTTTCTAGCTTAGTCTCCTATGACCACACAGTCGTGTTTATGAATATTCAGTATAGTCATTTAGTAATTTCCTAATTTTGCAAGACATGGTTTTAGATGCTAGAGATATAAAGTTAAATCCAATCTGGACCTTATTCTCAAGTAAGTTTCATTTTTACAGTGAGAATCACCTATGTCTGAGTGGTGTGCCCCACCCAGGAGTCTGATATATTGGTTTGAAAGAGTTTATTGCTAAATTTTCAGTATGATCATTTATCCATCAGAAATTGACTTATACTGTCAAACAGGGATTAGTTTTTGTTTGATTTCTTAGCTTAATAAAGTGATGGAGAAAAATGTTAATAATGAAGATTAAACTTAAATATATGCATTATGTACATTTTCTTTTCCTGGAGAGCTGATTGTTAAACATTTACCAACACACCTGGAACAACAAACAAATCATCATATTAACAGTGATTATGAGTAGGGATTTCTACCTTCACAATTACAAATAAACAAGCAAACAAAAAAAAATAGCTTTGAGGAATTAGGTTAAGTTTGATAATTAGGAAACTCTCTATGTATTTTGGATCTTGAAGTCATAGAGTCCTCAGTTTTGACTCTGAGTCTGGTTATATAATAAGAAGTAAGAAAAATTAGTTGCTTGTTTTAGCTGACAACTTAGTTTCCTTTAGTTCTTAATTATCCTCTGAGCTATTAGAGGGTAGTCAAAGCATTTTTCTGATATTGATAACCAATAAATCAGATAAAGTTAGGAAAATAGACACTGCTTCTGTGAAGTTGGAGCAAGAAATGGTTGTTGATTTTATTCAGAGATCAGGAATAGAATAATAGGATGGAGAAAGATATAGGGAGAGAAAATGCTGGAGGCAACTGGCAAGTGATCTGTTCAGAGGTGTGATGGAAACTGTTTAACAACCAGCTCTTCCAGAATGCAGGGTATATTTTAAAGTTAAACTTCTTATCATAACATTTTGCCACCACTTTCTCAATTCTAAATAACCAATAAACCAAGCCCTGATTTTCAATTTGCTGATTGCTGAGGAATAATTGCTTAAACTGAGAATCAGTTAGAGTTGGGTCCAACACACTATTAGAAACTGTAAGGCAGCTGTGAGAAAGTATAACCTGCAAATGAATTTAGGTATGGATCCTTCCTAATGTGGACAGGTAGCTGGTGAGATAAAGCAGATCAAAGATCAAACTTCTGGTCTTCTTGAACAACTCCTTTGCAGACAGAACCAAGATTAAAGTGTAATTGGAAAGTATATATGTGTTTATATATATACATATATATATATATATATATATATTTATGTAAGTTTATACTTGCATAGTTGTTTGTATGTACGTGAGTAGGTCCAGCATCTACACCGAAGACAATTCCTTTTTCTTATTACTTTAAAGGATGCCAATGTATATAATTTGCAGGGGGAGGATTATATAACATAATTAAGGAAGATCTGTTCACTTGAAAACATTGAGATAATACTTCTCTAGGGCAGACAATATGACCTAATTACCTATTTCTTAGGTAAAGCAAGAATTGATATTAGGGATAATGCATAAATATCCTCTCCTGGAGTCCATTAAACAAGAGTAATCTATGTTATGCAGATATACTAACCCTGGAAGTATAGGCAATGTCATGAATACTTGAAGGGCTGCCCTCCACAAAGAAGAAGATTCTCTGGAAGCTCAGTGGAGAAAATGATCATGAGAGATCAGACAGGGTACTCAGATTCACTGGGTGGCCATATGGGACTGTTCTGGGCTCCTGATTTCCTTATGAGTCTGAGGAAGTTTGTTCATTGGTGCTGGCAGTTTTAATACTCAAACTGAACTTGAATGGGTGGGTCTAAGTTACACCACTTAAGAACCCCTGTGAATAACTGGCAACTTAGTTCATAGGCACTGGTTGGGGAAAAAGAATATTAGTGTTTCAAATGAGACCTAGGGTGGGAGAAAAGGAGTTCAATATTCTCTTGGCCCAAAGGAATTGGTATACGAACCCACACCTGAATTATTCTTGCGAAGAGATGTCAGCAGAGTCAGCAATCTAAAGAAAGTCTTGGTATGCTTCTCTATTTTCTTCTTCATTTGCAATTGAAATCGTTTTTTTTCTTTTATATCACTTTCATTTCCAAGTTTATCTTCTCCACCCACTAATTAAACTTTGCCAAGTAAATAAACTAGAGAGGTAAATGCACAAATAATTAACAAGCAAATAAGTAGAAAAAGAAATGAATATGTAATTTGAAATAGACAAAAATTAATTAATAGGTAAATAAATAGATAAATAGTCCAGCAAATTAATCAACATTTAAACAAGTTTGACAGTAGATACAGTGCCCAACACCCAAAGTCCCCCAACTGTCCAAAGAAATAAATAGGAGAAATATTTTAGATGTAGAAATGATTGCTCTTTGCAACTGATTGGATGTGTGAAGTGAGGGAGAGAAGTATTAGTTATAGTTACCTTAAGGTTACAGGTCTGTGCTATTAAGATGATCACAGTGCTATCAGCAGAACTAAATAAGTTGAGTATGCTTCTGGGAAAGATGATAAATCAGTTTGGGAAATGATGAATTTGAGGGTAAGGAAGCTTGTGTAGGTGGAATTATCCATCATGTTTGAAAACATGGGTATTATAATGAAAGAAAATACATGAAAATTGCTTGGAAAGAGATGGGACAATTCTAATATTTCACAAATAGAAATTAGTAGTTAGTAAATTGGTAATAGAAATTACCCTAACCAGAAAAAAAGTAAGAGAAGAAAGCACACATTCCACAAAAAAGAAGAAAAAATACAAAAAATCCCCAAACTTAAGTTTCCTTTGATTTCAGTTCCTTGAATTAGAAAATGATGGGATGACAAGAGGATATTAGATATAGCTACTAAAATATGCTTGTTGATATCCATCTAACAGACCCAAATGACTTTCATTAGTCAATCAACAAGTATTTATTAAACACCTACTATGTTTGAGCCTTTGTTCTGGGTGACAGAATGGAAGAACAAATATGAAACATTTCAAGTTTAGCTGTTCTAAAGCAGTTTGCATTCTGATTAGAGAAATCAACGTGGAAATATATAGATAAATTAAAATATATGAATAAAATATATATAAATCAATTTGGAGGGTGAAGATAGAGCTATTGCCCCATGCATAGGGATAAGGAAGACTTAAGGAAGATTTTATACATGGACTGAGTTTTGAAAAAAGTCAGAAATTCTAAAAAGTGAAGGTGAAAAATACCACAATATATCTTTATAACAACCAATGCAAAAGCATTGTAACAGAAATGTGGGTTTGTGGAACAAAAAGTATGCAAGTAGATTGTGTTAAAGGGGAGAGTATGAGAAGGGGAGTATTGTGTCATAAGTCTGAGAAGAGAGACTAGAGCCAGATGGTAAACTACTTCTCACATATAACAAATTTTTCATAGCAGTAGGTTTTATGGAGCAAAACAACTTGAAATTAGCAGGTGCCCATTTATCAGAGAAAATGAACAAATTGCTGTGCATGAAAATAAGGAAATATTATTTTGCTATTACAAAAATGTATTAGGCATTCAGAGAAACACAGAAATACTTTAATCAACCAATATAGTATGAAATAATTGGAACAAATAAAACAACACACATAATGGCAAGAATGTAACTAAAAGGAATGCTAAAATAAAACCCAGTGCTGTGTAACTGTATCAGATCATGGGATGCATAATATTACTTGTGCTTTCAGATGTGGTCACTTTGTTGATTTTGCTTAATGAAGTTGGCTAGTGGTTGGAGTGGTTTGAAAAACTCAGAAATGACTACAATGTTAGTTAAAAGATGATATTGATGATGTTCATCCTTCACAATTGAAGAGGACCATGACATCCTGTACATGGAGACATGACTTGCATATCATGTTTTTTATAGTGAGGGAAGTATTGTGCAAAGATATACTTCTCACTTGCCTTTACCAGAACCATTTCACCCCTTAGACTAACAGATAGGAACCAGGAATTCTGGTGATGTGGGAGTGCTTGACTTTAATGAAATGGTTTGTCTCTCACATCAGCAAGGCTCCATGATGCTCCAGCAATGCTGGGCAAAGTGCCAAGTATATGATTAACTGCTGACAAATTGGTGATAACACAGAATATCCAAATCTGTCTTACGATGATCTAATCATTAATATAGTGATTTTGTGGGCTACTCAACAGTGTGATAGACTGCCAACAAGCTCCCCATAACTTCCTAACAATAGCGAAAAGTTAGCTTTCTACTCAGAGGTCTATGCTGCTCCCACTGCTACTATACTCTCCAAAGCTTGAGTTAACTGGACACTGCCAAAACCAGGCACTTTCCAAGGCTTGGGCCCCATTCTCAGGTTAAACCCATTCCATGACAACACTGTTCTTCACAAAGAAAAAAGAGCTCTCCCAGGACTCCTGCCAATTTCTCATCACATGATCAATATGGTGCCCATCTCCACCACTTTGGATTTGGGTATCTGAACCCTATTCCCTTTCAATCAGCTAAGGGCAATGGAGGTCAGGAAAGGTGCTGGCCTAACTGTCAGGACCAACTGACTCATGTTCAATGGCAGGTCACATGGAACTCCTCACCACTTTTGCCTTCAAAGTTCTTGTAGGAGGTCAAAGAAGAAAAGAAAAGACCAGAAGAAAGAGGAGGAGGGAAAAAAGGAGAATATTTGATCTGATATGACAGCAGAAGTGTTTCCTTTGGTTCTATGCCTGACATTTTAGAATGATTATTAATGAACTAGAGTGCTATGGACACTTCCCATGGAAGGAAACTATATTTGTGTGTGTGTGTGTGTGTGTGTGTGTGTGTGTGTGTGTGTGTGTGTGTGTGTAAGACCAAAGACCCCCACATCACCAGAAGTCCTGTTGCCTATCAATAAGATTCTTTTTGCAATGCAATGGGGTTAAGTGGCTTGCCCAAGGCCGCACAACTAGGTAATTATTAAGTGTCTGAGGCCAGATTTGAACTCAGGTACTACTGACTCCAAGGGCCGGTGCTCTATCCTCTGTGCCACCTAGCCACCCCAACAATAAGATTAAGAGATGAAATGGTTCTAGAAAAGGAAAATGAGGAGAATGTCTTTGAGCAGCACTCTCCTCACTATAATAAACATACATGAGACAGGGTTAAATGAACTGGAAATGTTTAGTCAAAGAGAAAAAGTCAAGGTAGGGAGAAGGAAGAAAATTTAAAGGAAGATATGACAGCTGTCTGTAAATATTTGAAATATTGCCACATGAAAGAGAGAATGTATTTGGTCTAATTCAGCCAGTCTTGCTTTGTGGGTTACATTTTATGTTTTTTTGTGAAAACTAAAATATTTATTTGAACAGCTCCTGTAAAGTGAAATTATTGCAAACCATTATTATTAAAAGAAATGACAGGAACATCAAGAGATATAGAATCAATGGAAAAAATATACTAGTAAAAAAATGAACAAATTGAGAGTCTAAGTTGTGAAATTATTAGGGACATCTGAAGAGATAAAAAATAAGGGAAGGGGGCTGTTGGGGATGATTTTTATACTCCTATAGCATTATATGAATTTACAAATAGATTAGCATACTTGCCTGAATCTTCATTTCCCCTTTCCACCCCTCCATAGTCACTTAGAAATAAGATTTGAGCACTTCTTCTTTAGAGTTAGGAAAAGAACGCTACCTCATGTTAGAGATGAAACAAAAATGTTCCTACATTCTATTATAGTGCAATTTGCTCCATAAGAACAAACATGGATAATAGTTGCAAATTGTAATAATTTTAATTTGTTATGAAGGGGACTTCCTAACCATTGGAAATATCAAATATGAGGGATACGCTGCCTCGAGAAGCAATGGATAACATAAAAACTTTCAATGGATGAGTAGAATAAGACAATCAGTTAAAAACATAAATGAAAGGTATTACAATATTAAAATGACCTTGTTTGCTGTAGCAATAAAATGAACAAGTGCAATGACTTGATTTAATAAAAATCATCTTTCAAAATTTGCTGCTATGAGTATTTTTACCCATGAAATATCCTAATCTAATGTTTTCTTCTCTTTCTTGCTGTTGTTGCATATTACACTGGGTTTGATGAGTATTCCAACATTCCACAATGTGTTGTGTTCACAAATCAGTGTACATATATTGATGTGATTACAGGTACTGTAAATTGCTTGTTTCTCTGGAAAAAAATTCAAATAGAAAGTAGCTTCTAAAAAAGAGACATTGGATATTTGCTTGCTGTGAATCTGCACTTCTACTTTTTGGTTAGATGGTATAAGAAAATTTTATTCTGTTAAGGGTCAGAGGATATCATCTTTGAGGTCCTTTCCAAGGTAAGAAATGATTGGTTTTCTGATTTCCAAAATGCTTTGTGTATTCTTAATAGATCTGTTTTGCTTCCTGTTAAAAGTCTCTCAATAAATCCTGGCTTTATTGTGCTACTATTTCAGGAGAGTCCACATGGCCTGGTTAAGGATTTTTCTCCCTGATTTGAAATGGGTTTTTTTAGTTCTTGCTATTTTAGGAAAAACTATGAGTCAAATTCTGACTCAGTTTTTAGGATAGTATATTTTTATTACATATAGATATATGTTATCCCTGCTACCACCACATATATACATTATTTGCTCAGATAATTTATTTCTAGTCACTACCTAGGAATCATTATCTCAAAATGAATGCTTCTGCATAGAGAATTTTTATTTTATGAAGAAGTTGTAGAACTTTTGACTTTTAAGAATAGTTATCACCTATTCTGTTATATGGTACTGACTCTACTCTGTAATATAAATTCAGTTTAATATATTTTCTGCTAGAGAAAATATTATGACCAGGACTGAGTAAAAATTATGTCTTTATTCTTTGGCACAATGCCAACCACATAATCTCAGTCTTCTAGATTGGAACTTTTGATATCTAGGTTGCAAGGATTTAATCTTCAATTTTCAAATTATACTTGACATCTTCTCAGAGTCCTTTCCTTTTTGCTTTCAGTTACCATGGGCTCAAATTTCCAAGCAGAGTTGTTCAATACCTCTTATCAAGAGTGAATATCATTTAAGATTCATTAAAGACCTGTGGTTTTATCAATGTGAGGATTCCCTCTACCAACAGACTGCAGCACAGCTCTCACAGTGCATTCAGCTCAGAGAGTTTCTTGAGGATCAGAGAAGTTGCATTACCTCCATAGTCACACAGCTTTTAAGTGAGATGAGCTCATTTCCTTTGTATCCACCATAAAATTCTATCTTATGATCATGGTTTGTCCTTATGAGATTGAAAATAGATGAGGTTCAGAGGGCAGAGAGCACAAAGAGTACAAAGATAGAAATCAGAGTTGGATTCAAATCCTGTCTCTGCTTCTTACTACATATATGAACTCAGAAATTTTCCTTGGTCTCATTTTTCTCATCTTTAAAAAGGTTAAGCTTGATATAGGTGCTTCTAAAGTGCCTTCCAGCTCTAAAGTTGACATACTTTACAAGTCCCACCAGAGAATATGTCACATAGAGTAACATATGAACAGCAAAGAACAGCTTATGTCCTTTTTTTCCCCATAGTACTTTAAAAATATTGTTCTGTCGTCCAATTCCTAGTAATTATAAGAGGTTTGCATTTAGACAGTAGGGAATAGCAATAGCTATAGTAAACTATAATGAATCCTGGCTTGGGACAAGACTTTGAATAGTCAGAATGCTACATATTATGTCAGAACAATCTGTACTTTCATAGAAAGCCCCCAAAGGGAAAGAGCAGATTAAGCACATCTGATATGATGCTAGAATCCTCCCATCACATTCAGGTGGGTTACATAGAAGTGGTTTACTCTAGATTACCTTGCTAAATCTTATTTGTCACCTTTAGAAAGACATTTCTTTAATCTTCTAGGGTTTTATATAGAGTAAGGGAAAGTGGGAAAGGTATGGAAGAGATTGACAGTGATTATTGTTTAGTACTAACTGCTTAATTGCTTGCATACCACAGAGTCTATGGGATACTCAGAGAGGACTAGCATCTCTGATGTTAAGCAATGTTAAGTTCTTTTCAAAGATGCTCCAAGGTCCACTTGTCATGCAGCTCTTTTTCGTGGCTCCAAGAGGCTGTAGTACATGTAATCATATGCTAACCCACTCCCAGTAAAACCATCTGGGTAGAAACCAGATTGAAGATAACTAATTCAAATTCCTTGGAGGGTTAGGGAGAGATCTACCCCAAGCATATGAAGAACTCACCCTTCACGCAATGGGGGGATAAGAGCAATTTGTTCCAATGACCATAAAAGGAGCTAAAGCAGGTACTATGAAGATGGCCAGCATTGAAGATGCCAAAGACATACATTTCATCCTACGCCATTGCAAATAATCTTAACTTTTTCCTTGCCACTGGACTTAAATTGACTTCAAGAAAAAAATGAGGCTGACAACTTTGTACAACTCTACCTTATTTTAATTCAATCCACACATAAGTCAAGACATCATCCATCACATTATGATGCCATTGATCTTTGAAAATGAAGGATGAACAGCAATAACAACATTCTTGATCACGTTTTTCTACATACCCACCAATCTACCCAATGTTCTGGAGCCTGTTTTTTTCAGTTTTTGAATATTATATGGATTCTGGTACAGACTTCAGATTCTCTAATGATTATCTCTACTTCTTTTCTAAATGTATAACCTTTTCCTTTTTATGATTGCCAGTGTCCTTGATATATTTTATTTTGATTCCCAGAAATAAGCTGTAGTACTAAGAGCCCATGCTTCTTTGATTATTAAAGAATTAATGCTAAAAAGAGGGATAATTAAAAAGATAAGGTATACTGCTTGATCTGGAGACAAATTCCACTGAAATTAAGAAAAAATAGTATATATATATGTATATATATATATGTATATATATGTATATATATAGTTAATTTATGTCAAATACACACACACACACAGACACACATAGTGTCTAAGAAAGGATTTGAATTGAGGTTTTTCAGACCCCCCAAGTTAATGACTACATTGCCTATAGAATCAATTGTTAAAGTTCCCATTTTATCACTGGCTACTTTTCCAAGTCATTGTCCTGACAGTCACTAATGCCCATCCCTAATTAACAAACCTTATAACCAAGCTTTTGCTATAAGACTTCTTTTCTGAAATTTATAGTCAATGACACAACATGCAAAGAGAAACTAAGCAGATGAGAAAGATTACATAATGAAAGTATTTGAAATGTAAATTAATAAGGCAGAACACTATCAAATGACTTTTGCATTCTGTTGACACTGACAGTGAAGAGATTATTCAATTTTACTATGTGCAACCTCATGTAAAAATAAGGAAATGACAGAGAAGGCAGAGCAATAATGTGCTCCTCTCATTAACTGAAGCTTCCAATCTTGGCCATTCCTATTCACCTCACAAAATGTTTTTATTCTCAGTTTTTGTAATGGAAAGCTAAATGCAATGTAAGGAAAAAGTCACAGGTAAGGTGAATATTAGAAGAATTTGAGGCAGCATGTTTCAAAGTTTAATGTATAACTGGAAGAGTTCTAAAAAAGTGAGTACAAATTTCTTAATTCAATTCAAAGTTTGTTAAGTTTTTACTGCCTACAAGATACTATGCTAGGCACTAGAAATTCAGTCTAATTAAACAATTCCTGCCCTCTTCATGTGCTTACATTTTACTTGTGAAGTTCTAAGAACATTTACAAAGAAAAGTAATTACAAATAATCAGAAGAAGAAAAGGCCTAACAAAAGAGAATGGCATACGAGATGAATCTTACTAAAGACAATGATTCTGCAGGGTAGGAGTGAGGATAGCATGCCTATGCATTATAAACCAGAGAAGTGACTTTTGCAAATACACAGAATCAAGTAACAGAAGGAAGAGTTCAGAAAACACAACATCACAATAGGAATGATACAAAATAAGGTTAGAAATATAGTTAGTAGCCCTATTATGAGTACTATATAAAGTCCTACATAATATTTTATTCTATAGACAAAGGAACCAATGTTTTTAACTGGAGAAGTGACCCAATTGTAGCTGTGCCTTAGGAAGATTAATTTCCCAGATGTGTTGAAGATTTATTGGAGAGACAAGAGAGATTAGTGTCAGGAAAGCATTTAGGTTATCATAAGGAATCAGGTGATTTGATAATTAGGATCTGAATCAGAGTGATTTTTGAATGAGTGGAGAAGGGCATTGATGCAAGCAATGTGTAGTTGTATTAGATGGGAACCTATGAATATAACATAGAAAATATAAGTAATTGGATATAGGGAATCAGAGAGAGGAAAAGCCAAAGATGACACCAAAGTTGCTAATCTGGCTACCTAGGATATTGGTTGTGCATTCCATGGAAGTAAAGATGGTCAGAGGAGGTGGTCAATGGAGAATAGCATTTTTTTTAATGTCAATTTTGCATTGCTGTTGGCAGATTGAGGCAGAGATTTAGGTGAGTGATTAAGACTGGCTATACAAATGTAAAAGTCATCTGCCTAGGGACAATATGTAAACCCTGAAGATCTAAAAGGGAGAGAATAAAGAAAAGAGAACTTAGGACATGGTTTTAAGAGATACATAATGTTTTGTATCTTTCATTTTTGAACAAGCCCACAATGTCAGGGTGGTGATCCCATGACATGCACACAAATTACATATGAGTGAGGGGAAGCTGTGCTGCTAAATCACCAGGCTCACTTTCTCCTCTAGAACCATCTGGTCAGATATAAATCAGGACTACTAAAGATGGCTCTGAATACCAGGCAATCAGAGTTAACTAACCCGCCTAAGGTCGCACAGCTAGTAAGGGTCAGAGGCTGGATTCGAACTCCCATCCTCCTAATTCCAAAGTTAATGTTCTATCCACTATGAAGAGGTCCTGAGTTCAAATATGTCCTCAGACATTTAATAATTACCACACTTTGTGACCTTGGGCAAGTCAATTAGTCCCATTGCCTTGAAAAACTATAAACAAAAAAAAAGACACATACATAGAGGATAAATGAGAAAAGGGATAACCAAGAAAAGGAGACCTAGAATGTATGAAACAAACCAGGAAAAAGCATTATAATGGAAACCAAGAAAAAGTATCCATGAGGAAATTTGTTGACATTGAAAATTGCAAAGAGATCAAGGAGAATTCTGAGGGAAAAAAAATGGATTTAGGTGAGCAACACTGCAGTAGGAAGAGCATTCATTCTGTAGGCTAAGAACCTGAGTTCAAATCCTATCTCTGATGATTGCTCCCTGTGTGAATCTGAATAATTCCCTTATCACCATAGGTCTAAGGTTTTTTTTTAAATTTGTTTCTTTGTTTTGTTTTCATTTTTTTATCTACAAACTGAGGAGATTGAGTTTAATGAATTCTAGCTCTAAATCTGTTTCCTATGATGCTCTTAAGAGAACTATTAGTAACCTTGACGAAAATAATAAGCCTTTTGGGAAGTGAAAGGGAATTAAGTATTTTATAGGCATCTATTGTACATCAGGCCTGTCAACCTCTATAAATATTAAATAATTTGATCCTGCAATGTAAGTATTATTATTGTCACTCTCATTTTGGAATTAAAGAATTGTAAGGCAATCAGAGGTCAGAGGACTTGCCCAAGATCATACAGCTAGTAAACATCTGAGGACACATTTGAATTCAGGTTATCTAAATTCCAGGACCCTTTGGTCTCTCTCTCTCTCTCTCTCTCTCTCTCTCTCCTTTGAATCTCCAGTTATTTGGCAGTGGAAACCTTTTTCAAGAGCATATTGAAGGGAGAAAGACTTTTTTCCTAGGAAGTTGGCAGTAAAATCAAGGGGTCAAAGGAATTTGTGAAAGAATCACTTGCATATTTCTTTATTTTTAAGGCTACATGAGACCTAAATATGTTCATAAGTAGCTTAGCTGGAACCACTGCACAGTGAAAATCATAAAGAATGATGAGGAAAGTACTCATGGAGGAAATGTTACAGTATGAGTTCTAAAACATTAGTAAAAGACTGACATTCTTAGAGATGAAAGTAAATAAGAAAAAGATGAATGAAAATGTTAGGGGAGAAGCTGAGATACTGATAGGGGCAAAGAGTAATCTCATGGAAGTCTCAGTTTTCTCAATAAAGTAGATGTCTGTTGTGGAAAGTAACTTTATTGTGGGAGTTACTGAACTAGGTCATTATAGAATCTAATTTGAATGAGACATGACCTTTCATCTCCAGGCACGTAGAAATTGTAGGGATTAGATCAGCAGAAATTTTCTGCACTTGAGAAATCACATCATAGGTGCAATATAGAAGTTACATTATTCCAACAATTTAACAGAAAATTGTGGAATATAAGCCAAAAATGGTAGGGCAGATAATTAGCTTAGGTAGATGAAAATTCAGAACAAATGAATCATCATCTCAAAAATATCATATTCACAAGTCACAGGCAAAAAATGGTTTGGGCCCAAAAGGGGTTTCTCACAATTCATGACAGACTGTCATCTTTCATTAACAGGAAAGTTAGGCCAAAGAAACTGTAAAATTAACAAGAATTTAAATTATGGACCCTTGCGCAAAAGTTTCAAAGACTCCTCTTGCTCTTTTTAACTAAAAGAGATATGTTTATATATCTCCAGAGGAGAAAGGCCACCCTTTTTTTTATAACAATCTCCTTCATCCCGGTAATATGAGGGTTATGTAGCAGTATTAATCTCTATGCCACTTTTTTGAGGTTTTTTGTTTAAGGTTTTTTTTTTTTTTTTTTTTTTGGCAAGGCAAATGGGGTTGAGTGGCTTGCCCAAGGCCACACAGCTAGGTAATTATCAAGTGTCTGAGACCGGATTTGAACCCAGGTACTCCTGACTCCAGGGCCAGTGCTTTATCCACTGTGCCACCTAGCCACCCCTTTATGTCACTTTTAGAAAACTTTCTGTGCCTTTACTTAACTTTTTTACATTACATGAGCTGTTGAGCCAATTTCCTGAACAACAATAGGAATATTTTAAAGAAAGTTGTGACCCAAAATAATAGAAATTAAAAGTCAAGATCATGATCTGGGTGTATGTTTGATTGTGTCTTTGTGTATGTGTACATGTGTTTGTGTGTTTCCATGCAAATAATAATCATCATATTTTCACAGACTTAAGGGCAGATCTCCATGGAGAACAAAAGGGAAAAGAGTGAGACATGAAATACTCAATCTGCCCTGCAATTTTTCATCATCTGTTGTGGAAATGAAAGCTCATGTTTTAAGGTGGCTTCCATATCACCATAACACATGGCTTACCAAATTGGATTTTCAAATTGATATAGCCATCTGGGCTCTATGTGGTACAAATGATCAGAACAACATATAAAAACTTGCAGTTGGCTAGTTTTCTTACTAACCACATTGGGAAAAGTAGATGCTGTTTTGACCAAAAGGAGAAGGATAACATTTACATCTCTATGGAAGCAATGCTATTGCATTACAGGAAAGAATCCTGGACATGGTCAAAAGAACTGGATTTGACTCTCAGTTCTCTTATTAAAATCAAATGGAGAATAATATGTTGCCCCCGATTGGTTAAAAAAGAATAAAAATTTAAAAAAGTAAATTAGACAACCCTTTTGAGTTTCAGTTTTGCCTCCTGGTTCTTCTGTTATTCAGCATAACTCTGATGCCATGTTAACCTGGAATTTCCTTCACCACTTGAAATTTTCTCAACCTGAAACATTCCTCCATTTTGCAGGCCTTCTATTTTCAATGATGAGTCCATCCTGGGACTCTCCATTTTGTAGAGGTTGCTAGATAATAGAGTAGGTAAAGTCCTGAGTTAAAATCTAGCCTCAGACATTTACTAGTTCAGTGAAAGAGAGCAAGTAACTTAATGTTTTCCTCATTTTCTTCATTTGTAAAATGGGAATAATAATAGTTATCACCTCCAAGACTTGTCCTGAGGATCAACTGAGATACTAATTATAAAGCGCTAGCATAGATCCCAGTTAATATTAGAAGATCCAAACTGTTCAGTCTCTATTCCCCTCAAGTCTCTGCTCCTGACTTCCAGACTTCAGCACTGTGCTCCCATACAGGTACTTTATTTCCCACATACCTCTAGCTTCATTTTGTGTCTTTTCTTCTCCTATCAGAATGTATCCTCCTGGAAGGCAAAGACTCTTTCTTTACAATATATGCATACTTCACAAAGAGTCAGCATAGTGAGAATTTTATACATGCTTTATTGCCCTGTCTATCTTAACTTTAAAAATAGTTATAACATTAACCTGAAAGTAGATAGCTACATATTTTTGGTTTATCATTTATTTTTTCCTTTTTAAAAGATTTACATATTTTTTGTCCTAGTTAAATACAAGAACAAGTCTCAATATTCACTTCCAAAACCCTGAGTTTCAAATTCTCTGCCTTCCTTCCACTCCACTCCTCCCCTCTGTGCTAGCCAGTTGTTTGGTATAAGTTAAAAATGTGTGACCATGAAACACATAACTAGAATAGTCATGCTGCAAAAGTAAATAAAATTCCCCGTCCCACACAAAGAGAAATTTCAAGAAAAGTAAAGTGGGGGAAAAAAAAGAGTGTACTTCATTTTGTATTTAGACACCATCAGATCTTTTTTAGGGGTGGATAGCATTCTTTATCATAAATTCATCAGAGAATTTTTTACTCATGATTACTATTGGTAGTTGTATTTCCCTCCCTCTTATTACCCCCACTCCCATTCATTGCAATCTCTCTCTCTCTCTCTTCTTTAACCATTTTTCCTCAAAAGTGTAACTGACTACCCTCCCCCATGATCTTTCCTCTTTTCAATCATCTACATTCCCTTTCCTTTCCCTTGTCCTGTTTATCCCATTCCTATCCTCTAAGGCAAGATAGATTTCTATAACAATTGAGTGCATATGTTAGTTCCTGTTTCAGCCACTTTCAATGAGAGTAAAGTCTCACTCACTCCTCTACACCTTTCACCTCTTCTACTTCATTGCAAAATATTTTTTTTGCCTCTTTTATGTGAAATAACTTACCCCTTTCTGCATCTCCTTTTTCTATCACTCCAAGGACATTTCTTTCTTGACCATTAACTCCATCTTTTTTTAGAATATATTATAACTTCAAAATCAACTCCATCCTGTTCCTAGTCTATATGTGCTTCTTCTAATTGCCCTAATAAATGGGAATATTTTTATGTGTTATCAGTATCCTCTTTCCATGCAGAAATATAAGCAGTTCAGCATCATTAAGCCCCTCATAATGTGTCCTTTCTGTCCACCCTCTCTATCTTCACCTGAATCCTGTACATTTTTGAAAAATGAAGTCTAGACTTTTTTTTTGATTTTCATATAGTACAATAATTTTTAAATTATCTCCCTGGATCTGTTTTCCAGATCACTTGTTTTTCCAATGAGATATTTCACGTTTTCTTCTAGTTTTTCATTATTTTGGCTTTGTTTTATTGTTTCTTGATTTCTCACAAAATAATTCACTTCCCTTAGCTCTATTCTACATTTGAAGGAATTATTTTCTTAAAGTGAGCTTTAGTATCTCCTTTTCCACCTGGCAAATTCTGCTTTTTAAGACATTCATTCCATTGAACTTTTGGGGTGCTTTTTCCATTTGACCCAAATTGCTTTTTAAAATGTTATTTTGTTCAGTTTTTTTTGTGATTCTTTCACCAAGCTGTTGACTTGTTTTTCATGGGTTTCCCACAACATTTTCATTTCTCTTCCCAGTTTTCCTCTGCCTCTCTTACTTGATTTTCAGAATCTTTTTTCAACTCTTTCATAGCCTGAGACCAACTCATATTTTTCTTGGAGGCTTTGTATACAGAAACTTTGACTTTGTTATCTTCTGAGTATTTGTTTTCATCCTCCATAGGACAAAAGTAAATGTCTATAGTTGGATTATTTTCTTCTGATATTTGCTCATTTCCCTGACCAATGACTTAATTTTAGCTCTTTGTTAAGATGGAGCTCTGCTTCCAGGATGGTGGATGTACTGTTTCAAAATTTTGAGGGTTTTGCAGCTGTTTTCAGGGACAACCCCATTGAACCTCATAAGACTCCAGCGTCTTATGTAATGCTTTGACTGCTCTCCTGGCCAGTGCTCTTGATGACCTGACAAGCTTACCCCTCTACCCTGGAACTGTGAGGATGATTCCTATAGCCATATGGAAGTAAAGCTCCTTTTCCTGAGACTGAGACTGGGACCCCAGATTGTAACCTGGAACTGAATATGAACAAAACAGCAGTGTCCTGCCTCAGGTATAGAAAAGAATCTCTGGGATCTCTCCTGAGTCCATTATTTTCCATGACTTTTCTTTAAGTAGCTACCAGGTGGCTTCATGTCAGGTGGCTCCCAAAGTTCTCCTGGTTCTTGGGGTTGGGTCTGCATTGAGATGTGAGCTGACCTGGGCTCTCTTCTCACACTGTTGCAGCAGAGTTTTCCTGCTTACCTTCCCATTTTTTTCCTTTAATACCAGGACAGTGAGGTCTGGAAAATGCTACTGCTGACATGGACCTGCATATACCCAGGGAACTCAGCACCCCAATGTTTACTCCTGGATGACTGGAGGTGGCTCACTCTGGTGCAGTCTCAGCATGCTGCAGGACCTTTCTAATACAGGTATAACAGACATTTTTTGCTGATCTTCCGGGTTATCTTGGTCTGGAAAATTGTTTCACTCAATCACTTTGTGGGTCCTACCACTCTAGAATTTGGTTAGAGTCAATAGTTAAAGGTATTTGGAGTGGTTTGTGGGAGAGTTTGTGGGAGTTCCTGCCCCCACTCTGCCATGTTGGCCCTGCCCATGGGACCTATCATTATTAATATGATTGATGGCTAGATGTTACCTGGCTTGATATGGTTGGCTTGGAAAGCCAACCTAATTTGATGGAAGACAGCGTGGTGTTAATTCTGAAGATATAGCAGTAGGAAACCAAAGAAGAAAGGGAATATATATGCAGAGGAAAGTTGCTGAAACTTTTGAGACCTAGGAAAGAAGTTGCATGGGATTTGTGGCAGAAGCTAAGGTTTGGAGATGGACAGAAAGAGAAGGGAGAAGGCTAAATTTGAAGAAAGGAAAGAAAGGGGGAAGGAGGAAGGGAGAAAGAGATAGGGGGAAAAGAGAGAGAGAAATAGGAGGGAAGAAAAAAAGAAAGAGAGGGAGGAAGAAGAAAGAAGAAGTATGAGGAGAGTGAGAGAAAAACATCCCATACTGGATTTTCTTGGCAAAGCTACTAAAGTTGTTTGCCTTTTCCTTCTCTAGTTCATTTTACAGATGAGGAGACTGAGGAACAGGATTAGTGACTTGCCCAGGGTCATACAACTAGTGGCTGGATGAGATTCAAAACTCTTTGCAAACAGTAAAAAACCCACTATAAATGAAGGTTATTCTCTTGTTGGTGCTGGGTATTGTTTTTCCTATTATTATTCTCCTGACCCAATTAGATAAAGTAGTTCATGGAGTCTTTGAGAGAGGATGACCTCAGGATGAGTGAGGTGCTAAAACAGTGCAGGTTTTTAAATGGATTAGTCTCATTGAGACCTTTAGAAAGATGAAAGAGAGAGAGAGAGAGAGAGAGAGAGAGAGAGAGAGAGAGAGAGAGAGAGAGAGAGAGAAGTCAACAGAAGGTCAAGCTAAGTTAGCATAGAACGATAATTAGAAGTGAGGTGATAAAGAAGGCTTGAGAGCATATAAGGGAGAGAATTTCCATTATGCAGACAAGTGAGATGAGATAAAATGTTGAGACTAGGTGAATGCTTGCATGACGGTTTCATCAATATGAAAGATTGTGATGCTGACTCCTTTAAACGAACAAAAGTTAAGATTACTCATTCAAATAAAGTGATTTATTCTAGGGGTGATTGGGCAGAATCTAAAATGAGGATAACATATACAAATTACACCAATTACAAAATGATTTAGTGTCTAGAAGATAACAAAAAGAGTGGTATTACAGATTCAAGAAGAAAGGGCTTACTTTTGGATGAGAGAATTTAGAAAGATGAGATAGAGAAGGTGATACCTGAGTGAACTTTGAAGGTGGAGAATGCAATTGTCATAAATGGAATAGAAGAAAAATAGAAAATAAAAAATAAACAAAAGAATTACTTTTTGATAAGGAAAATAATGAGGAATAATGAAGTAATCCAATTTATCAAGCATAATATTAACATTTATCTAGCACTTAAAATTTTGCAAAGTACTTTATAGATATTATTATCATCATTATGTTTAAGGAAACTTGGGTCTCAGAGATGCTGAGTGACTTGTTCAAAGTCTTTAGATTAGTAAATGTCTGAGGCCAAATTTGAATTCAATTCTTTCTAAATCAAAATCTATTCCACTATCCATTATACCAACCAGTTTCCTATACAGTAAATAAAACATTGCATTATAAACTAAGACTGGAAAGGTAGCTTGGAGCTATATTGTAAAAATATTAAAAAGTAGGATAGGAAATTTATATTCCATTGTGAATATGATTTCCAATATGGTCCTCTATGTAACTTACTTTATCAGACACATGTCCAAAGAGTGAAAAATAATTTGCCTAAGGATACAGTGTGCATCAGTACTGACTCCAAGGCCATCTATCTCTATTCATTATGCAACTATCAGAGATAGAATTTACTAAATGTTCAACTATTATTGTATGAAGATAATGGAAGGGGGAAAAGCCAGGAATAACTCCAGGATGGTATGAAAGAAAATTTAAGAAACAGTTTGGAAGGGACACAAGTTCTGTTTAGAACATATTGACTTTACCACATCAATGTGAAATGTGATTGGATGTGTCCAACAGATGGTTGGAGACACAAGACTAAAGTATTTCAGGGGGTGGCTAGATGGCGTAGTGGATAAAGCACTGGCCCTGGAGTCAGGAGTACCCAGGTTCAAATCCGGTCTCAGACACTTAATAATTACCTAGCTGTGTGGCCTTGGGCAAGCCACTTAACTCCATTGCCTTGCAAAAAAACCCCCAAAAATATAAAGTATTTCAAAGGGATTGGGTCTAGGAATATAGGTTTTTGGAGTCACCTGCAGGAAGGATAATTTATGTCATAGATTTAGATGAGATGGTTCTGTGAGAGAGTGTGTTAGAAAAAGAGAGTTTAGAGCAAATAATAAGCTTCTAAAGGCAAGGAACTCTAAAGAAAAAAGAATTTCCTATAATATCTAAAAGGAAAACACAAGGAGAAAATGACTCATGCTGGCAAACATGGTAGCAATGCATTTTCCCAAAATGCATCTATTGTAAAGTTAATAGTCATTTTTTTTGTGAATTTCAGGTTGACAATACTGTAATTTCCTCCATTTTGTAGAGAATTGGAAGTTTGCTCTGACAATTGGTAGGGAACATAAGGTTATAAAGCATAATCCACACAAAGCAACACATGAGCTGTCTGAAATTATGGTCTTGTTATTCACCCGCCTGCATGTAGTCAGTCATTTTTATTGTGACCATTTGGAAACCTTCCTTTCTTCTGATTTTTAGTGTCACATTCATGCTTACAAATGAAATAAACATATTACTAATGAGGTATCCACACCAGAATGAAATGGTTGCTTGACCAATAATGTAACATTACAGACAATTTGCAAAATTTATGAGTCCACAAAAATGTAAACAACCTCTTCCACATAAAGACAGAATTTGCAACTGGAATGTACACCATTTTTTAAATGGGAGAGATGCCACAGATGTGTAGAAATAGAAATGTTATCCTGATTTACAAAAAATCAAAGGGACCATATTCACAACTTTATAAACCAGAGAACCTGACTTCAATGCATGCAAAATTTCTTTTGAAGAGATATTAATAAATATCCAAAGACAGATGATGAGCTCAGAAGGGACCAATCATCCTGGGTTCAGCAAGAGCGGGCCATACCCAATATTATGTCATTTCTTTTTCTTTTTTGACAGTATTAATAGAGTGGTATAGTAGAGGTAACCTATAGCTAATCTATAATTTAGTAAAATATTTTAAATAATTACTCATTCTGTTCTTGTGGCTGATCTTAGAAAGATATTTCTATGAAATAGATAAAAAATGTGAAACAACTCAATAAGACAATAAAATCTATTCAGAAATAGGTAAATAGATAGAGCACCAGCCTTGGAGTTAGGAGGACCTGAGTTCAAATCAAGACTCAGACACTCCACTGCCTTGCAAAAAACAAAAAAGAAAGAAAGAAATAGGCAAATGACTACACCCTACATAATTTAGTCCTACTGAAGAGAGAGGTGTCAAGTAAAATATCCAAGAAGTCTGTATTTATGTTGATATATTTTGTTAAAGAATGAAGGGATAAAAGAGAGGCTCATCAAATATTCAGGTGATAGAAAAGGAATAGAAAAGGGAAGAAGCATTTAAAAAATACCTGCTATATACCAAATGTTGTGGTAATCTCTTTACATATACAATCATCTGATCATCCTGACCACCCTGTAAGGGAACCTATTATTATACCCATTTTGGAGTAGATGAAGCTGAGTCAAACAGATGTAGGTAACTTGAAAATTAGTCTTCCCAATTTCAGAACAAATACTCTATATGTTGTATCATTGATCTGCCTAGTCATAATGTCCAATATAGTAACTTTCAGATGAAGTTTAGGGAGGAGAAACTACTTTTTGGAATATAGGCCAGGATTCAGTTATGCTTTTAGAACATTCCCAAACCAATAATTTTAAAAATGATAGCTTGAATCAAATTCTGAAGAGGTAAGAGGCAACAAAAAGTTGAAGAGAGATCTTTTTTCTAGTCTGACAACTTTGAAGGAGTAAAGGAGAGGTCTGTAAAAGTGGGGTGGGATCAGGAGATGCCAGGGTAGAAGCACCAGTCTAGGAGACAGCGATAGCAGCAGCAGCAGCAGCAGCAGCAGCAGCTTTGGAATCTCTCAGTCTAGTGATAGTAAGGGGATCAGACAACTGATAAGAAAGAAAATACAGGTGAACCGTTGCTGTCACTGAGTGCAGCTTGTATTACTTGGCAACTCTATTACTTTATAAGCAATTCAAGGTTATACTGTCAGGACAAAAAGGAGCACTTGTCATTTGGGACCAGGGAGCATGGGATTTGGTCATGATTCACAAGCAGTTGTAGGAGAGCAGGGACTTAGTCATGGTTCCAGATCAAGCGGACTGCTAGTACTTGAGGGTTTGGGGGAGTAGTGGAATTGATAACCGTTGCAGATCACCAGGAGCACTAGGTCTTGTGACTAAAGCAGGGAAAGGTCCTTCCTGTGTAAAGAATAGAGCACAAACCAGGACAGCACCTCTCCTTACATTGTAAGGATCCAGAAATTACAGACCACCAGAATTAATTTTGAAAACAAAGAGTACTGAAGCCATCCTACCCTGAGATGAGCAGAATACAATTCTAACAAAGTTAAAAGTACAGAAATGAGCAGACAGAATTAACAAATCAACTTGAGCATAAAAAACTACTGTGTGGCAGAAAAAAAAAAAGAAATAAACAGAAGAAAATAATTTTCTGAAAACAGCTATTAACAAAGCTTCAGGGACGGCTAGGTGGCGCAGTGGATAAAGCACCAGTCCTGGAGTCAGGAGTACCTGGGTTCAAATCCAGTCTCAGACACTTAATAATTACCTAGCTGTGTGGCCTTGGGCAAGCCACTTAACCCCATTTCCCTTGCAAAAAAACCTTAAAAAAAACAAAGACTCAGAGAAAATTGTTAATTGAATTCAAGGTCAACAAATAATTCTTCAAGAGTTAAAGAAAGATCTAAAAGGAGCAGAGGGAAAAAATGAGAAAAGAATTGAGAGTGAAGCAAGAAAATTATGAATAATTAACAGTTTGGTAAAAGAAGCACAGAAAATAATAAAGAAAATAACACAATAAAAAACAGAATGCACCTAATGATAAGAAAAGCACAAAAATTCAATGAAGAAAAAAATTTCTTGAAAAGTAGAATAGATTAAATGGGAAAAGGTGGCATAAAAAATCACTGAAGGAAAAAATTCCTTACAAAGCAGAATTGGAGAGCAGCTAAGTGGTGCAGAGGATAGAGCACTGGCTCTGTAGTCAAGAGGACCTGAGTTCAAATTCAGCCTCAGACATTTAATAATTATTTATCTGTATAATCTTGGGTAGGTCACTTAATCCCATTGCTTTGCAAAAACAAAAAATTAATGGTTAAAAAGCAGAATTGGGCAAGTGGAAAAGAGGCACAAAACCTCATTGATAGAAATAGTTTCTTAAAAATTGGAGTTATGCAAATTATAAGTCTTAGGACTTTAACAAACAATCAAACAAGTTTAAAAGAATAAAAAAAGATTAAAATATGAAGTATCTCAATGAAAAAACAACTAATGTGAAAAATAGATTAAACAGAAAATTAAAGATTTATTGAATAATCTGGAAGTCATGATAAAAAAGCACCTTGATATCATATTTCAAGAGATTTTCAAAGAAAACCTTAGATATAGAAGACAAAATGGAAAATCAACTCATTTTTTATATACTACCAACAAAATCTAGCAGGAAAAAAAGAAAGAGAAATTGTGTTTAACATAATGACAATGTATGAGAGAGTTTCTATCTGCCAAGACAAACTCAAGTATTGTATGGATGCAATTACAAAATGTTTTTCACAGAAATAAAGACAGATGTAAATAATTTTAGAAAAAATTAATTGCTCATGGTCAGGTTAGCCATTATAATAAAAATAACAATTCTAACTAAGCGGATTTATTCAGGCCCATGCTACTAAAAGCTGCCATTTTTTTTAAACTGAGTTAGAAAATTAGTATCAAATCTCATCTGGAAAAACAAATGCCAAGAATAACAAAAATCGATAAAGGAAAACAGCTTACAATTCTAGACTTCAATTTATGCTACAAAAATGGTGGTATAGTGGATACAGTACTGGCTAGAGTTAGGAAGGCATTAATTTTCCTGACTTCAAACTTGACCTTAGATACTCATCTGCTATGTAAACACGGGAAAGGAAAATTACAAATTTTGCAGGTGATATGGAAAAATTGAGACACTTATCTTCTATTGGTGGCATTATGAATTAGTCCAACCATTCTGGAGAACAATTTTGAACTATTCCTAATGGTTAATATAACTATGTGCACCCTTCAATACAGTAATACAGCTAATGCACTCACAAAACATTCAAAGAGAAAGGGGAAATGTTCAAAAATGTTTTTAACAGCTCTTTTTTTGGGATGGTAAAGAATTAGAAATTGAGGGAATGTGAACAAATTGGGGTGGTATATGAAGGTAAGGGAATACTATTGTATACAAGAAATGATAAGCAGGTAGATTTCAGAAAAATGTGAGAAGACTAAATAAACTAATGAAAAAGTGAAGTGAGCATAACCAGAACATTGTAAACAGTAATAGAGATACTATAAGGATGATCAACTTGAAAGACTGAGTTATACTGATCAAGGTAATGATCCTAGACAATTACAAAGGAGCCATGGTAAAAAATGCTATCCACTTCCAGAAAGAAAAGGAAGGAGCTCTGAATGCAGATGAAATACTTTTTTGTTCTCTTTATTTCTATTATTTAGTTTTATTTTTTTATTTTCCATAACACTAATATGTAAATAAATTGTATATGATTTCATATGTATACTTTACATAAAATTGCTTATTTTTTCAAGTTGGTTAGAGAAATGGGAGTGTGACATTGGACCTCAGAATTCGTTTTAAATTTAATAGTATTTTATTTTTTTTACAATTAACTATAGATAGTTTTCAACATTCATTTGTATAAAATTTTCTCCCTTCTTCCCTTCCCCCTCCCCCAATTGCAAGCAATTTGATATAGGTTAAAGATGTACAATCATGTTAAACATATTTCCATATTATTCATGTTGTGAAAGAAGAATCAGACTGTGAGGAAAGAAAAAAAATTTAAAAAGTAAAAATAGTATGCTTTAATCTGCATTCAGACTACATAATTCCTTATCTGCAAGTGCATTTTCCATCACAAGCTTTTTAGAATTCTTTGATCACTATATTGCTGCACAGAGCTAAATCTGTCATAGCTTATCTCTGCAATGATGCTACTGCTGTGTAAAATGTTCTTCTGGTTCTGTTCACTTTGCTCAGAATCAGTACATAGAAATCTTTACAAGTTTTTCTGAAAGTTGCCTGTTGATTATTTCTTACAGATCAATAGTACTCCATAATATTCATATACCACATCTTTTTCTCCTTGAAGAGACTGGAATTAATCTGGAGAAAGAGTTCCACAGAAGTTGTCTCCAAGTATTTGAACAGTTATAGTGTGGAAAAGGTATAGACTTTTTTTCTTCTGCAGAGGACAAAATTCAGAACAATAAATGGAAGTTGAAAAGAAACATATTTGACCTTGATATGAGGGAATGTAACACTAGGTTCAAATCTAGAAGATCTATACAAGACTCTCCTTGGAAAGAATAAGACTTGATATTATCTTCCTGCAAAAGTGGTGTGAGAATTTGGGAGAAAAGAGGCAGATTTCTTGTTTTCTAGTCCTTTTGGGGGGAGAAATTCAAGAAGAATGAAATTTGACTTTTAAAGTAAGATGTAGGTGGAAGTTAACTCTCCCAAATTCCCCTAATTTCCAATTGGTCTCCTTAGAGATTCTAGGGAATTTCCCCTTAGGAATGCTTAGTCTCTTTGTCTATGTCTGTCTTTGTCTCCATCTCAAGCTTTCACTATTTTTCTGTCTCTGTGTCTCTCTGTGACTCTCTTATTCTAGTTGCTACTTTTTTCCATCTTCACCAATGTTTTCCTTTTCTCCAAAAAAAAAATTATTTATTTATTTTCCTCCATTTGCACATGTATATTTTTAAGTTACAAAACTTCCTTCCACTCTCCCTTCCTACCCACCTCCTCTCAGTGGCAGTTAGGTTAACATCATACATACAGATTTTTGATAAACATGTTTACTTATTATTCATTTTCAGTATGAGGAATTAGGATTAAGGGAAAGAGATACATAAGAGATAATTTTTATAAAGTATTCATCAGATTCTAAAGGATTAGCCTTTTTTTGTTTTGTTTTGTTTTTCCTTTCTTTCTCTGGATAGGTATAACATTGTCCATAATTGGTCCTAGCCCTCTCAATTACTGAGAGGAGCTGCTTCCATCAAGGTTGATCATCTAACAAATTTGTTGATATGTACATTGTTCTCTTGGTTCTGCTCCCTTCACTCAGCATCAGTTCCTATAAGTCATTCCATTCTTCTCTAGAGTCTGCCCATTTAGGGTTTCTTATAGAACAACAATATCCCATACCATTCATATACCAATACTTGTTTGACCATTCCCAAATTGATGGCCATTCCCTCAATTTTCAATTCTATTCCACTTCTTTGTTATTTTAATGGACTTTTACTTGATTTTCACCATCTGTGATGATCTTTTGTGTAGCAAGTATCTTATGGGAAAAATTTAATCCTCAGAATAGGAACTTGGGACATTATGTCTTTAAGGGATAGTGACTGAAACTATTAACAACAACAACAACAGAAATTTCCCTCAATCTGGCATTTTTATGCAAGAGGAAGCAAATGAATAAACATGCATTCATAATACCCAAATGTACCAGGAACTGTGATTAAACATTTTACAAATACCATCTAAGCAAAGCTTAAGTGATTTGCCCAGGGTAAGACAGCTGTAAATATCTAAGTCAAAATTTGAACTCAGGTCTTCCTGACACAAGCACTGTACCACCTACCTAACTCTAATAAAGGCAGATAAAATTCAAGTCTGGTTCTTCCTCTGAGAAATCCAGATTAACCAATTTCATGATCCCTTTCTACTCTGCTCCAAGCAGAAATGCAATTCCTCCTTGGAAATTACTATTAATACCTGTCTGTGAGGCTCCTTTATGCAAACCCAAGTGGAAGACATATAGCCTACATGAGAAATGCACACATAAAAGTCCACAATTTTAAAAAATGGAATGTGTTTCATTGGGAGGGGCTGGGAATCCTTTTCAATAAAAGAAAGTCGAGTGACAATATTGTAGAGAGATAACAAGATGTGTAAGATATTACAGTTTTATGAGATTCTGAATTTCCATCTGAAATTCTATCCTACTTCAATGTCCAGGATTGGTTTAGGAATGTTGAATATTATGTTGCTTTCTTTTCCCCTTTAATCTGAACATCAACAAAAAAACAAGAAATTGAATACAATTCCACGCAGAATCATATGGAGGTAAATGGAAGTTCACCCAATTCTCTTCTACTGCCTAATATTTTGAAAAGTAATGAATTTTGGTTAAAGTTTTTTTTTCTTTAGAACTTGAATCATTTTCCTATTTGGTTTCTTGAACGTAAATTTGTTCTGTCATTTCGTTGTTCAGTTGTTTTTATCTTGTCTAATTCTTCATGAACAAATTTGTGGTTTTTGTGGCAAAACTATTGGCCATTTCTTCCTCCAGTTTATTTTACAGATGAGGAGACTGAGGAAAAGTTAAGATTAAGTGACTTGTCCAAGTTTACTCAGCCAGAAAATATTTGAATCCAGATTTAAACTCAGGAAAAAGAGTCTTCTTGACTCCAGTTCCATCTGGCAGTCTCTCCATTGCGTCACCTAGCTACTCTTTCTGTCATTCCTACCATAAATTCTACTTCTTTGATTACAACTAGCTCAAATTAAGGTAACTTTAAAATTCATAAAATGTTGAAATACATTATTTCATTTGATCTTATAACATTCTAAAAGATAAGTAGTACGTTCATAGACATATTACAGAGGAAGATGCTGAGGCCAAGAATGGTGGACTTGCCCAATTTTATCTATCCTATAAATGATTGAGATTTGAAACCAAGAAGTTATTTTCTGACTTCAAGCTTAGCACTCTACCTCCTACCAGTAAGACTGCTGCCAGAGGGGCCAGCTAGGTGGCACAGTGTATAGAGCACTGGCCCTATACTCAGGAGTACCTGAGTTCAAATCCAGCCTCAGACACTTGTTAAGTACCAAGCTGTGTGGACTTGGGCAAGCCACTTAACCCCATTTGCCTTGCCCCCCCTAAAAAAACCTAAAAAAATACTACTGCTAGAAGTAAATAGATTTTATTTTTCTATTTTTAGGAAAAAATCCTAAAATTCTAAAAAAATCCTAAAAAACTCCTACTTAACTCAGAAGCTATGTCACAGAGAGACAACATTACATAATGGTTAGACAACTGGTGTCAGACTTAGGAAGATAATGGGTTCAGTTCAATCCTCTCAGATATGTTGACCCTGTGACTGCAGACAAATACTCTTAGTACCCCCAGGAAACTCTCTAAGACTGCTGTTCTTTTGCATCCATTGATATCATTAGATTCAAACCCATTAAAGGAATTGGTCTAGTGGGCCTGGCAGATCAAAAGATCAACATGTGATCAGAATAGTGTTGAGCTGAATTCATATATAGGGCCTGTACAAAATAGAGAGAAATATAAGGGTCAAACAAACAATATCAACAACATAAACTTTTCCATCATTTAGAAAGCATTGATAATACTTCCTTGTGCTATACTTTACATTTTTTGCTACTTGTTTATATGTATTATCTTTCTCTTTTAGAATCTGAGGTTCTTAGAGCCAAGAAATCTATTTATTTATTTATTTATTTATTTATTTATAATCCTAGCAATTGACACATATTTTGGCATTGAGTAAGTGTTCACTCTTGTGTGGTTTTTCTTTCATTGATTAATTAACTAATTCCTTAAATTTTGTTAATTAGATTAGATCACATAAGGGAAAGGACTCTATTCTATTGAGGGAGCACACAAAATGATTTGATTGGATTATCCTCCAGATATCCTAGAATCAAGAAGCCTTGTTATCAGGTAACTAGAGATTGTAAGGGGTAGATAAGGTGATAGGAGGACTTGTCTAATAAGTAAGGAGTTCAGTCATGAATAAATCATTCAGGAATGTGTGGGAAGGAGGTGGGCACAACCTTTCAACAACCTGTTCCTTATCTTCTAGGGCAGAGAGCCCTAACCTCTGTCACCATGACTCTACCATGTCAAAGACTCTGCAGAGTTGACAGCTGCCAAGGCAACAACTAATAGAGATTTTTGAAAAGGTTTAAGGATTTTTTCCTTTTTTACTTCTAGGATTTGAATTCTCTATATTTGGTTTGTTTCATGAGCTCTCCCCTAGCAAAGGTGAAAATTACATGGTCAGGACATATTTCCTTCTCTAGGCTCAAAATGATATACATTAGTAAATAAAGATCAAATAAAAAGGGGTCAGTAACTATACATATAAATTTCTGTGGGCCACAAAGTGACTTAGTTTGTCAAATATTTCTCAATTAGATTTTAATCTGGTTTAAATCATCCTTGGGATTATTGTGGACCCTATGTGACTTGCAAGTACTTGTTTAACACAACTGATTTACACAATCCAATGGTTAAAAAGACAAACTTTCATAAGATCATGGAATCTGTCCTGGAAATGACCAATCATGTAGTCCAACCACCAAATTTTACAGTGGGAAAAACTAAGATATGAACAGAGATGTAAAGAGACTTGCCAAACACAGGTGATGGAGTCAGATATGATGATGAGGATGCTAAAATATTTAATCTGAGTTACAACCAGCTGCCTTGTTTGGTTTTCAGAACTACCAATTCATCAGAATGAAAGGAAAAATTGATTCTGATCTCAGGCTAAGAAACCCCTTTGTATTGATGCAATGTAAGAAATCTGATTTGGAACATTTAGTTCTTTGTCATCCTGTTCTGTTCCAATCAGCAAACCATAGCCTCAGCAGCTTCTAAGTTAAAATCCTGTCATTGCTGTTGTATTTTCAAAAAGTCCTAGAATTAAACAGTAAAAACTTGGGTTCCTTAGTTCATGGAGACATAGAGTAGAAAGTTTAAAGGAGAGTTTGATAAAAGTTAAACTTTTTATACTAAACTTGCACACTAAATTAGCACATTCTAAATTCCATGTTATCTTTGAACCTGAAAGGAATTATTTGTTTTTCAAAGAGTGTAAGTCATTGAATAAGATAGGATTTTGTGTCCAGTTTCTATTAAGTGGCATTTCCCTGGTTTTTGACTTTGTAAATTTATTCAAGTCCATGTTAAGCCAAAACACAATTTATTCCAAGTGGTAATTAGTAATAAATAAAACTACTTCTGAATAGGGCTCTTTCTAACTTCCTATGCAAGGAATACGACTGTCAATTTCTCCATAATATTCTATGATTCAGACTTTAGAAGATGAGAATTGAAAATATATAAATCACTCACAGTTCATTTGGGGTAAAGAAATTAAGAAAAACAGCTTAGTTAGGGTTCAGTTAGTCTAAAGAAAGTGAGGTCTAAATACCTAAAATAAAATTTTTTTGACCTTTATAAATATCTAAAAACACACTTTTCTCTTGGGAAATACTGGAAGTGCATCATCTCTCTTCCCTTGAAGGAAGTCAACATAGAAGCACATAAAGGACGTTTTGGCTATTCTTATGGAATATAATGTGTGTCCTCAGATAAGAACCTGGTCAACTCTTTATTTGAACAAACAATGCAGTGTGCTGGTGCTGCCATACCTTTGAGGTTTAAGTTAACAAGGGAAAAGCACTTATTTGTGGTTCTATTGCAGTTTCCTGCACAATGTTCTTCCTATACAATGTTCTTCAACCAAAATGAGAAGTATTAAATGTAAACATTATGCCTAGGTAGTTAAGGTCCTAGATATGTTCACCTGCTCCTTGTAATTTAGGAATTCAAACTTTAGGATTTTTAAATTACTTTCCCTGGGGTCAGGATCAGGCAAAATCCTGAAGTAGGCAGAGTTTGATTCTCTTACTCCTTTCTACATCTTTTATCCACCCCTTTCATTTTTTCTACACTTTCTGAATCATTATTCCTACACAGTATTCTTATGTTGATAACTGACTGCTAACATCTTTTTTTTCCCTACTTTGTACCTCATTTAGAATTATTCCCCTAAATCACTGTTATCCTTTGAGCTCAAGTTTCTTTAATGAAGAAGATATTATTTAGATTAGATGCGAATGTTCATTCATTCATAAGAATGAACACATTTCAGAATTTTATAAAAGATTTAAGATAATTTTGTTAAATACATTTCTCTTTATTGGCATTATTAGCATCAGTACAAAATATACCAAAGACTATCTTCAGTGTCTGAGATATTTTGATCAGGGAGGGCTTTCTTAGCAGTTTCAAAGTCATACCAGGTAGTTAACCAACACATAAAGAGGGTCAGGTCCACTGTGTTGTTCACTCTAGGACAAAAAGCAAACCAAAAATCCAAAACAAACAAACAAGCAAACATTTAAGATAGCAATGTGTAACAGAAATAGGCCTAGACTATGAATCAGATGATGTATTCTAATTCTACTTAACAAATTCATTAGGTTCTTAGAAAGAACATATTTCTGGACCTCAATGACATTGCTAGATTAGTTCAACACCTGGGTTCCTTTGACTTATAATGCTCCATTTTTTAGACTCTATACTGTTATTCTAACTTTGTGTTAGGGAATGACTTATTTCTTAGAGTTTGTATGAAACAGTGATTATTTTCATAAAGATGAAGGCATGACAGTTAAGGAACTTGACCAAAGCCAAATGACCTATTTAATAAAAGAAAAATATGGAACCAAAAGAACCCAGACCTCTTGAGTCTCAGTCTTTCTTGCATATAAGCTTGCGCATAGTAGGGACTTAATAAATGTTGATTAAATGGAATTGAATGATAATTATTTGCTGTGATTAGTATGTTGTTGTTGTTTCCAATTCTTTTCAGTCATATCAAATGCTTGATGACCCTCTTTGGTTTTTTTGGACAAATACCAGAGTTGTTTCTCCATTTCCTTCTTCAGCTCATTCTGCAGATAAGGAAATAAGTAAAACAGTGTTAAGTAATTTGCCCAGGTCAGATAGCTAATAAATGTCTGAAACCTGGATTTAACTAATGAGAATGAGTCTTCCTCATTCCAGGTACTGTGCCACCAAACTCTCCTTGTAACTACTTCTACCATACATACTGGAAAATATATTACTTCACAAAGAGTAATTGATTTGAGATTAAACATCAATCTTTGTATGGAAATTCCAATAGACTTTTATTTCATGAGAATTAAAATCATATTGTGTGTGTGAGGTCTTTTTTTTTTTCCCTGACAGAAGTAATATGCATATACATTGAGGAAAAAATGGTCTATTTTCTTTCAAGGATTATATACTGAACTATGTGCTTCCCCCCCCCATCTCTCCCATATAGTCTATCCACTGGTTCTTCTTTTAAATGTGAGAATTTGTAGCTTTTCTGTCTCTGTACAACTGCCTATGTGTGTATGCATTTGTGTAATTTCTGTTTATATCTATATGCAGCTAAGCATTGGTGGTAAATTGGTCCTCACTAGGAACTCCCTCTACCAATAAAATCATAGTCTGAGCTAGATAATATCTTATAATACACAGTAATAATGCAAACATAACTATAATTAAATAATATCATTTATATTCATATGTATAATTTATTATAAACTAATAATATTCAATAATATTATACTATAATATTCATACAGTCTAGACCTGAAGTTTCATTAAAGTAGGACACTCCTGTGTATGACTCTCACACACATTCACACACACACACAGGTGCAGATTGCTAACTGTTCTCCAATTTAGCCTCTAGTATTGCCTAGAGCATTGAGCAATGGAGAGAATTATCCAAATTTACATAGCCAGTTTGTGTCAGAGTTTGGATATGAACCTGGGTCATTCTGATTTCAAGGTCAGTGATTTTATCCTTTATATAACATGCTGCTTCTCATGTTTATGTATTATCAGTGTTTCTTATAATCTTTGTCTACAACATCAAATTATTCACTTAAGAGAAAACCTGAGGTAGTTCTGAATGCTTGCATTTATCAAAAATGCTGCCTAGTATCCTGACTGTTAAAGCCATTACCTCTAAAGCCATGAGTAGTATGACCTAAAATCATTGAATAGAACTTTTCTGGCTAAGTTGGCCAGCTACGGCTATTTCAACACCACAATTATTGCTGACATCAAGGATTCATTTTTAAAAGACTGTTGCTTTGTCTTATTGTTGAATCATTATACACTTAATTGTTCCATTTATACATGTACAAGTAAACATGCATCATAAAACAGGTTTCAAAAGGTCTGTCACCAGACTGTCTTTTATTTTTTGCTCTTTTAAATAGCATAAAAACCTCCAAAGAGTTGTAAACATCACAAAATAAAAATTAGATAACTATTCTTTTAAATCTTCCTTTAAAAAAAGCAGAAAAATCTATAATATTCAATTAAAGACTACCATAGCAGCAATCCAGAAGAAAAAAAAAAAGATCCTGCCCATTATTCCCTCAAACTCACTCCCTTATTCTGGGTGATATCCCTGTCCTTATTTCTGGGGATTGGACACTTCAGTAGAGCCAAGTGCCAATTGTCAATCTGAACATCCCCCTTTATCATAAAAACCAAGATGTCCTTGGTTTTTCTGGCACTTGTGTCAGGTCCTTAAACATTTGTTTCATCTTTTGTATTTGAATATAAATTAATTCTGGTAAAAAAAAGCCTTCAGATATTACAATAAAAACACACACAGGAGGAGGAAAAAAAAAAGACTATCTCCATTGAGCTTAACAATCAGCAGGGCCCAAATTACCTCTTATTAGCATTTATTTTACAAAAGAGGCAGGGTATAATTTGGTGATAGATTCAGATTTGGAGAGGAACTATAATCAGCCTCCTGAAGTGCTCTGCCTGAAGTACATGGCTGCTATTTTTTGTAATTATATTTCTCCCCCCCCAACCCCTTGTCTGTGTAGTCTTTCAATTCTATCTCCCATGCCTCTCTTTCTCCCTCCCCCATCTTCTCTTTCCTTCTTTACCCCCCCACTCTCATCCTCCCTCCCTCTTTCTCTCCTTTTCTCTCTCTTGGCCTTTTTGAATAATGCAGTTGCTTTCAATAGGCCAGGCAGTCCTGAAGATTAGGGAGCCTGTTAGTGGAGATGGGGGCCAGCTGAATAGGAGCAGGAGGCCCCTCTCCCCTGGAAAACAAGGCTCTGGGAACTAGGCCAACTGTGAAGAGCATGTGCTGCAAGAAACTGAATAGGCAAGCAGCAGGCTGGCCCATATGTCAGACCGTGCCACAAAGACTCCTCTGCACATCCACCGTGACAAACAGGATTACCGAAGACAATTAATCTGGCACGCTTTATCAGAATCAAGCACTGACCCCCAACCTCTCCCCTCAGTGGGCAGCAGATGCCACGCTCCAATTCAATACAACTCAAGTGTTTCCTTTCTCACTTCTGAAAGGAATCCAAGACCTGAATAGGGCTGGCGTGGACTAATTGCCACCACTGTCTGATGGTGACAGTCCTAATCAAATAAGATGAGCTCACCTTTTCTCTAGATTTTAATGGAGAGTCTGTCTACAGCTTCCTGTCAGCTGCAGGGAAAAAAGAAATGCATCAATTTTACTTTCGCCTTCTAGTCTGGTAAAAGTCATTGGTGGGGAGAAAGCAAGATGGAGCTACTTGGTCAGCTCTGGGTTCCATGTTTTAGATAGACTGCTGAGAAAATGAAATATATCTAGAGAGAGATGGGGGGATATACCTCTAAGGAAGAGGGGACTGGAGACACGCAGGAAGGTTTGATTGAAAGAATTGGGGAAGTTTCACCTGAAGGAAAGAAGAGTGAGGGTTTTGGGGAGACTCAGTGGTTGCCTTGAATGATCTGAATGATTGTCATATAGAAAAAAAAAAGTTTAGATTTATCTCCTTGGACCCAGAAGTCCTTTAGGAGTAGTGAGTTAAAGTTCCTAAAAGGAGGGTTTCAATTAGACAGAAGAAAGGAATTAAAAGAAAATTCCTAACAAAGTTGAATTAGTTGCTGTAATAGCTAGTGAGTTCCTCAATAATGTTGGACAATAAATAGAGGTTCCTACAACTGCTTGGTTGGTTCTTCTCCTTTGTTATCGAAGAAGATCAAAATGACACCATTAGGTTTGAGACATATTACAGTACATTGAACTATGGCTGATCAGACCAATATGAGTTCAGAATGCTCTACCACAAATTGAGCACAAATAGTCTATGTGAACATCTGTGGAGGATATTCTAAAATTATGTATCTCATATTTCCTTTTGAGCTGCTTCAATTCTGCCTCTCTCACAGAGTACAGTCCCTTCACTGATGGGGGCACGCCATGCTGGGCGGTCTTGTGCCAGTGTTTCCCATGATGTACAATCAATTCTAAAGTTCTTAAGAGAGACTTGCAGTGTGTCCTGGTATCGCATCTTGTGATCCTCTTGTAAGAGCTTGCCCTTGTGATTTCTCCATAGAATAGTCTTTTTTGCAAGCATATGACTGGTATTCAATAACATGTCTAGACTATGGTAGTTGCATCTCTGTCATAATATTGGAATGCTAGGCAGTCTAACTCAAGAAAGGCAGTGCTTGCTATATTGTCCTGCCATGTGACCTTCAGAATCTTTTTTAGATGATTTAAATTGAAGAGATTCAGTTTCCTGGCATAGTGCTGGTAGATTGTCTAGGTTTCACAGGCATAGAGCAATGAGGCCAGAACAATGAATTTAACCTCTTTCTGTTCCTGGTATTTTTCTTGTAGTTACTGGGAAACAAATACCATATCAGCTGTTCCCCAACCCTTTCCAAAATAACACCAGCTCTCAGGGAGGTGACCATCTTCCAGGTGAAGGATCAGCCTATTGAGAAGGACTCTGACAAGAATTGATTGTCTACACTACAATATACCTTTTAAAAGCACCTACAGGTTACAGAAATCTTTTAGTCAGAATATTGCAGGAGGGCGATGTGTTCAGATAAAATTTTAATTTGATGAGCTGTAAGTTAGCTTTGAGATTCTGTGACTATTTATTCTCTGAACATTTCCGGCCAAGTATAGTAGCAAGTACAATAACCAATGGCTTGAATTATTTCTTGCTTTTCAGGGTTTACTTGAGCTCTCTTTCTTTTTCTGTTTTTTTTTTTATTTACTATATTTATTTCATCCATATGCACATGTATAGTTTTAAGTTACAAAATTTCCATCTACCCTCCCTTCCCACCTCCTTCCCCTGAGTACAAAACAGCCAGGTATATATACATATTTTTTGATAAACATGTTTACAAATTAGTCATTTTTGGTATAAGGAATTAGGATTAAGGGAAAGAAACAAGAGATAATTTTTATGAAGTGTTCATCAGATTCTGAAGGGTTGTTTTTTGTTTGTATGTTTGTTTGTTTTGTTCTCTTTTTCTTCTTCTGAATGGAGAGAACATCGTCCAAAGCCAGTCGATTACAGTTGTCCTAGCTTTCTAGACTGCTGAGAGGAACTGCTTCCATCAAGGTTGATCATCTCAGGATTTTGTTCTTAACGGGTACATTGTTCTCTTGGTTCAGCTCTCTCTCTTGACATTTGCTTTTGGAGCAAGGTTTGGAAAATATGAGGATAAGCATTTTTTTTAAAAAGCAATATTATTTTAAACCAACAATTTCTGATTTTAGAAATGATTAGTAAGTGTAACACATTTCATAGAAGACCAAGTGTTGAATTTATAGGAGCTGTGTTCAATCTTGGGACCTTTTCATAAAATTTATATTGGCACTAGCTACCTAATCTTTCCTCTGGGAAACACGGGATTCGACTTAACTTGTTCCATGATTATGGTCTTTTATGAGGAAATAAAGGTAAAGTTTGTTTCTAGGTCTTTATAGCTATGAGTAAAGGGCAATGAAATTCTAATGCAAGCTCTCAGATTAATAACATAGGTACACTTCAAGACAGACTTAATTTTGTTTGATAGAAAGAGATAGTATAATAAAAGGAATCAGAAAAAAAAACCAGAAATATATAAGATAGTTCTCCTTCATTCTCCAGTAAGTTCCAGTTTCCCCAGGAACTAGTAGTCTTCCATACTTATGATGCTCCCCAAGATTTGAGAGATTCATTGAAAATGTAATTTTTCTCTTGGGGCTGATAGAAAAATTTGCTTCCCTTCAGGCCTTCACAATTCTCCTAACTAAGGACAGTTGTGGCAAGCAAGGGTAAAATGTCCTCCTCTTTATTATAGTTCATTCTCTTATCACTGCCATAGCCAGAGGGCCAAGTGTCTACTTGTCATGCTCTTTGCAACTGACTTCAAGAAGTCTGCAACAACCCTCCTATTTTTCTCTAGTTGGTTGTGACTAAAACATATTGATTCTCAGACTCTTCCTCTGACTGCTAGCATTTCTTGACTAAAAGCCGCTACTGTTCCTTCTCCATTCTTTCTGTTCATGAGATTGAGAGTTTACCTGAATGACTGTTGAGATGTATTAGTTTCATTACTCTAGGTCCTGAGTACATTCAGTCTGTGTTTTATATGTTCAGCTCTCAGACCCACATGTTTAATTCCTCTCATGTTCCTCTCATATTCAATTAATATTGAAATCATGATTTGCTTCTGACATATATAACTGTTAGTTTTCATACCTCTATTGGGCTTGGCTCAGTCAATCATCCCCAATGGCTAGTCCATAGTATTCACATTAAGAAGTATTCAACAAAGAGAAAATATTTCATCCTTTAAACTGGTGAATTAGGCCAGTCATTCACACTCTGTCATGATTACCACATTATCATATAAGGAGATGTTTTTAGGCTTCTCTTGATTGTATTTTTGAGAGTAGCCTGTTTTAAAACTTATTATGTCAAATGTTCCCAATGGGATATTAATATAAATTTGGCATGACATACATGTAATTTCTATAGAGAATTTGACATTTCAAATTTGGGGAGGGGATGGGAAATAGCTTTCTTTTGCTCTTTTCAGGCTAAGGTCATCATAGTATTGGCAGTGAAGCACATGAGCTGCTGGGCCAGAGAAAGGAAAATACACTTCCTTGACATGATTCTCCAACTTGAAAGACCTTAGAAGAGGGAGGAGGGAAACAAGTAAAGCCTTGATTCTTTGGGGTAAGTGATCTCCCTTTCCCCAAGTGCAGTTAGGCAATTGATCTAAATATGCCTTTTGCCCCTCCTTCCTAACTTCTGCATTATGTTATACTTTCCTTAGTGCATTATTTCAGTAAACTATAAGCACCTTGATGGATAGGACAATGTCATTTTCCATCATTGTATTTAAAAAGTAGAATTGTACAGGAAGAGGAGAGTCAATTGCATTATTTTTAGGAAATAGAAACACATTTTCTATTGAGTGTATTTCAAAAGAAAGTTGTAACTATAGATTTAAAAGAAAAGAGAAAGGGTTTACAATGAAACACATTGATATGAGTACTGACCTGAGAGTTCTGCTTCTGCTCCCTCTATCTGTTAATACAAACTATATAACAAAGACACTTACTCATGCTGTTCAGTTTTCTGGGTAAACTCACTTGCCTCATAAAGGCAACTAGATGGCACATAGATAAAACAATAGACCAGCAATTGTAACAACCTGGCTTCAAATCTACTCTTAGACACTTCCAAGCTCTGTGACTCTAGGCTCATTTAATATCTCTATAACATAATTTCCTCATCTTTAAATAGGATAAAAATATCTATTTTCTGGAGTTATTGTAAGAAAGAAATGATAAAATATTTCTAAAGTACTTTCCAAAACTTGAAGTTAGATAAATGTTCACTATTATTGTTATTATAATTCTATTATTCTGACATTCTGTTAAACAGGCAAGATGTCTGTGAACTTCCAGAAGTAAAACATTATCATATGTACTTTCAAAAGAAAATGGAATACATGTCATAATTCTCCTTTACATTCATTTACATAAAGATTTCATAAATTCATAAATCAGTGATCTTTTTGATCAAACTATTCCCTTCATTGTGGCAGATCATGGTCCATCTATACCTTTCCATCCATCCTATGCAACTTTGGTCTATGTCCTACAAGTTCACCAGAAGAATTTTTCTACTAGTCATAAACTTCTTTCTATTCCATAGATCTGACAGATAGATTATTCATTATTCTCCTAGTATCACCATTTATATCTAAATCCTAAGTACCATAATTTGGTATGTATGTGAAATGTTGGTCTGTGCCTGATTTTTGCCATACTATTTTCTAGTTTTTCCACTACTTTTTGTCAAATAGTGAATTCTATTTGAAGCTCAAATCTTTGGGTTCATCAAACAGCATATTAATGTAGTTATTTACTATTGTTTCTTTTGTACTTAATGTATTCCACTGATCTACGTCTTTATTTCTTAGCCAGTATCAGACAGTTTGAATGACCACTGCTTGATAATAGATCTGGTACATTGAAGCCATCTCCCTTTGAATTTTTTTCACTAATTCCCTTGATAATCTTGACCTTATGTTCCCAGAGATGAATGATTTTTACTATCTTTTTATTTGCTGCAAAAATATTTTTTGCAACTTGATTGGTATGGCATGGAATAAGTAATTTAATTTGAGTTGTTATTTTTATTATATTAACTCAGCCTACCCATGAGCAATAGACATTCCCCTAATTGTTTATGTCTTACTTTATTTCAGTGTAATTGTGTTCATATGGTTTTGTTCATATGCAATTGTGTTCATATGGTTTCTAGGTTTGTCTTGGGAGGTAGATTCCTAAATGTTTTATGATGTCTACAGTGACTTTAAATAGAATTTTTCTTTCTCTCTTCCAGTTAGATTTCGTGGGTCATATTGAAAAATTCTGATGATTTCTGTGGGTTTATTTTATATACTGCTACTTTGATAAGGGTGTTCATCATTTCAAGTAATTTTTACTTAATTTTCTAGGGTTCTCTAAGTATATCATCATATCACCAATAAAGAGTGAGAGTTTTACTTCCTAATTGTCTATTGTAATTTCTTCAATTTTTTCTTATATATTATTTTATTATTGAATAATAGTGGTGATAAGGGGCATACTTATTTCATTCCTGATCATATTAGGAATGGATCTAGTTAATCTCCATTATATATAATATTTGCTGATGGCCTTATCTAAGGCTAAGGATAGGACAATGTCATTTCCATCATTGTATTTAAAAAGTAGAATTGTACAGGAAGAGGAGAGTCAATTGCATTATTTTTTAGGAAATAGAAACACATTTTCTATTGAGTGTATTTCAAAAGAATGTTTTAACTATAGATTTAAAAGAAAAGAGAAAGGGTTTACAATGAAACACATTGATATGACTACTGACCTGAGAGTTCTGCTTCTGCTCCCACTATCTCTTAATACAAACTATATAACAAAGACACTCATGCTGTTCAGTTTTCTGGGTAAACTCACTTGCCTTATAAAGGCAACTAGATGGCACATAGATAAAGCAATAGACCTGCAATTGTAACAACCTGGCTTCAAATCTACTCTTAGACACTTCCAAGCTCTGTGACTCTAGGCTCATTTAATATCTCTATAACATAGTTTCCTCATCTTTAAATAGTTAATATTTAATTTTTAAATATTTAAATTAAATTTAATATTTAAATATCTATTTTCTGGAGTTACTGTGAGGAAGAAATGATAAAATATTTCTAGATACTTCTTATCATCTTAAGGAAAATTCCATTTATTCCTCTATGCTCTAGTATTGTTAAAAGGAATGGGTTAAATATTTTGTCAGTGGTTTTTTTTTGAGCATCTACTGACATAATTTTATGATTTCTGTTAATTTTCTTATTGATTTAGTCAATTATACCAATTGTTTTCCTAAGAGTGAACCATCCTTGCATACCTGGTATAAATTCTATCAGATCCTATTATCTTATTTTGTTAAATTTTTATTTAAATTTTTTTTTCACTCCTCATTAAGGAGACTGGTCAATAAATTTCTTTGTCTATTTTGAGTCTTCCTAGTTTATGGATCACTACTATGTTGGTGTCATAAAAGGAATTTGACAGAACTCTTTTTTCTCTTCTTTTTCAAAACGTTTATATAGAAGTGAAATTAATTATTCTTTTAAACCTTGGTAGAGTTCATGTATAAATTCATTTGACTGGAGATTTTTTTCCTTAGGGAATTAATTGATGGCTTGTTGAATTTCTTTTTAAGAAATGCGATTATTTAAATGTGATAATTTAAATATTATATTTCTTCTGTTATTCTTCTGTAATTATTCATCCATTTGACTTCTCTTGGTAGATTGCTGGAATACAGTTGAGCAAAATAATTCTGAATTATTACTTTAATTTCCTTTACATTGGTGGTAATTTCACCCTCTTTGTTTTTGATACTTGTAATTTAGTTTTCTTTTTTTAAATCAGATTAAGCAAAGGTTTACTTATTGCTTTTTTATGAAACTAGTTCTTTATTTTACTTATTAGAGCAATAGTTTTCTTTCTTTCAATTTTATGAAATTGTCCTCTCATTTTTTTGAATTTCTGATTTGATATTTGAGGACTTTTTTTTCTTTTTCTAGTTCCTGCATAAATTGGATGCCCAATTTATTGATCTGTTCTTTCACTTTTTTATTCATGTAAGCATTTATATATATGAAATTTCCACAAATAACTGCCTTGGCTATAGCCCACACATTTTGGCATGATGTTTCATCATTATCATTGTCTTGAATGAAATTGTTGTTTTCCTCTGATTTGTTATTTGAACCACTCATTCTTTAAGATTAGGTTATTTAGTTTCCAATAAAGTTTTAGTTTACCTATATGGCCTATAATGGACCTTTATGGCATGTAATTTTTATTGCATCATGATCTGAAAAGTATGCATTTAATATTTCTGCATTTGATTGTGAGGTTTTTATGCTCTAATACAACATGTCCAATAGATTGGTGCCAGATAGTCCAGAGAAGACTATATATAGTCCTTTCTCTCCAGTTAGTTTCTCTCCCCAATTCAATTTCCTGAAAGATATTGTGCAGTTTTTTTTCTGATCATAGCTTTTAGGTAGAACATTCATACATATTATTCAATATTATATTAAATGTGCTAGCTTTATTAAGTCCTACTGTGTGGAAGAATTCTGGTTCTAAGATATACCCAAATCCAGTGATTTTTTCCTCAGATTCAATTATGTCAGGTCACAACTATAGTCATTTATACTATACTATACTATACTCACCAAGCGAAAATAAGAGACACCCAGACATCATTCTAATATAGGCATAGCCTGTTGCAAACCGTGTTGGTTCTATGAAATGGCCCAGGAGGAGGAAATTATTTTCCTCTTCAAATTTAGACAACCAGAACAAATGCAAAACAAAAAAACAAACAAACAAAAAACTATCCACAAGGACTCTTGCATTCATTTTTCTTTGCAGTGCATTGCACAAATAAAAGATTTCCCCCAGAAATTTGGTTTTGTGTCTAATAAGTACCTGCCCATTGCTATTCAATAACACTAATGTGCGCATGAGCGAATTTCCGGATATGTCATCTTCTTCTAGTAATTGTGCTTGAGGTATTTTGAGATTGAGTGCAACATTACTGGTACTCCATGAACCTCATTAAAGGTTAAAAGTTTTACATCCCAAGAGTCACAGTCAGTTTTGAGATTGTCCTGCAATGGAAAAATAGAAGCTGATGATGTGAAAAGTGAAATTAGCCTGTCAGGAGAAAATGTTGGGACAAGAATCTGCTTAAGTAAAAAAAAAAAAAAATCTGTTTAGAAACAATCTGCTGAGCACTCCACCTTTTTTTGTAAATTTATTAAGGCAATTCTTTAGTTCCTGAGGCCAAAATTTGAACTTAGAACCTACTCTCTCCAGTGCCAGTGCTCTATCCATCAAACTACCCCCATATTAAAGATTTGGGGAAGAGCAGTCATGAGACCACTCTCTCTGTTGACACCATACTTGATGTACTCCAACATTTTCTACCTCCTTGACTCAGAGCAGCACTTGAGGAGGCCAGGGAGGACACCTTTTTCCATATGTGAATTCTTTCTGTGTTATCTCTGCAAGTAGGTATCCAGTTTGTGCTTGAATGCACTCAATAATATAGAATTCTCACATCTCATTTGATCATATATATTCTCTAAAATTTTAAATACAAGAAATTTTAAGGAAAACAAATGGAAAGTTTGTTTTATACCTGTCTTGTACCCACATCTTCCATCTAAATATAGTCTTTTCAAATGTTCTGATAGAAGTACAATTCTCAAAGTCATAAACAACATCACATCTTAAAAAATTTATACCCATATCCTCGGTCCAAATATACTCCCTCCAGCTGTCCCACTAGAAATACAACTCACATGAACTAAAGTGCCATCATGTCATGATCAATTTATGCTTGCATCCTCTATCAAATTGTATTGCTTTCAACTGTCCTAAGAGAAATACCATTCTTTTTTAGTTTAGTTTTTTTTTTTTTTTTTTTGCAAGGCAATGGGGTTAAGTAGCTTGCCCAAGGCCACACAGCTAGAGAATTATTAAGTGTCTGAGGCCAGATTTGAATTTAGGTACTCCTGACTCCAGGACCAGTGCTCTATCCACTGTGCCACCTAGCAGCCCCAAGAAATACCATTCTTAAGAATTACAAGAGTTATCTTCCTCTGTAGGGTTGTAGACAGTTTAGTCTTATTGACTAACTTTTTTTTCTTTCCATTTATCTTTTCTTGAATCTTTCGAGGCTTGAATTTGAAGATCAAATTCTCCTTTCATCTGTAGTCTTTTTATCAGTTACTTTTGAAAGTCTTCTATTTAATTGAAAATACATCTTTTCTCCTGGAAGGACATGTTGAATTTTGTAGAGTAATATTCTTAGTAACAATGCAAGTTCCCTTGCACTCCAAAATATTATATTCCAGATTCTTTGATGATGATGATGATGAGTTCTGTGAAATCCTATATGTGGTTTCCTGGTATTTAAATTATTTCTCTTTGGCTTTTTTCTTTCACTGAGAACTATGAAATTTGGCTACAATATACTTGGAGCTTTTATGTTGGAATCTCTTTTTAGGAGTGCTCAATGGATGCTTTCAAAGGCTATTTTATCTGCTTGTTCTAGGATATTAAGGTAGTTTTCCATGATAATTTCCTGAAAGATATTGTACTCAATCTTTTTTCTGATTGTAGATTTCAGGTGTACCATAAATTATCTTACTTGGATCTATTTTTCAGGACAGCCAGGTTTTCTAAAAGATACTTTACATTTTCTTATGTTTCTTATTTTTCCAACCTTTTCATTTTGTTTGTTGAAATTATGTTATCTCACTGAGTTATTGGTCCAATTCTAATTTTTTGGGGGGGTTACATTTTTTTTAGTTAGCATCTGGTTAATTTTACGTTTAGATGTGTTGTTTTCTTTTACCAATTGGTCAATTTTACGTTTAATTCTTTCAGCACTGAATTTGTTTTTCCTTCTGTCTCAGTGCTAAATATTTTGTTCCAAATTTGGGCCAAAATATGAATTTCACAAGAGATCAATTACAGTTGCAGTTTATCTTAGGTTTTTTTTTTCCTAACTACCCTCTAGGGATGGCTAGGTGGTTCAGTGGATAGAGCACCGGCCCTGGAGTCAGGAGTACTTGAGTTCAAATATGGCCTCAGACACTTAATAATTACCTAGCTGTGTGGCCTTGGGCAAGGCAGTTAACACCATTGCCTTGCAAAAAAAAAAAACCCAAAACAACCTAACTACCCTCTAAATGAACAAGAAACGATTACAAAACTTCCAGGGAACATATAATTTTTGACTTTTTCATTTTAAAGAATGAGTGGATCAAGGAACGAATTATGGAAAGAATTAATTCTTTCGTCTTAGATAATGACAATAATGATACAACATACTAAAACTATGGGATACACTCAAGGCAGCTGTCAGGGGATATATTATATCTTTAAATGCTTACATGAAAAAATTAGAGAAAGATGGAATCTATGAAGTAAATATGCAACTAAAATATTAGAGAAAGAACAAACTAAAAACCCCAAAATTAAATAACAAATTAGAAATTCTAAAAAATCAATGGAGAAATTAACAAAATCAAAAGCAAGAAAACTATTGAACTAATAAATAAAATCAAGAGCTGGTTTTATGAAAAAGTCAAAAAATATATATTTCCTGGAAGTTTAGTTTCCAATTAGTTCTAGGTCTATATCTCCCTGGCCCAGTATTGTGTATGATTTTTATTGCATTATAATCTGAGAAAGATGTATTCACTATTTTTGCCTTTGTTCATCTGATCATCAGGGTTTTATGACCTAGTACATAGTCAATTTTTGTGTAAGTGCCATGTACTACAAATATATATATATATATATATATATATATATATATATATATATATATATATATATTCTTTTCTATCCCCATTCAATTTCCTCCATAGGTCTATTGTATCCAATTTTTCTAACAATCTATTTACCTCCTTAAATTCCTTTTTATTTATTTTATGATTATATTTATCTAAATCTGAGAGCAGGAGGTCGAGGTCTACCACTAGTAGAGTTTTGCTGTCTATATATTTCTCTAGCTCTTTTAACTTGTCTTCTAAGAATCTGGTTGCTGTCCCATTGGGTGCATACATATTTAGTTTTGAAATTATTTATTGTCTATAGTATCTTTTAGGAGGATATAGTTTCCTTCCTTATCTCTTTAAATGCTATCAATTTTTGCAGCTGCTTTGTCTGAGATAAGGATTGCTACCCCTGCTTTTTTCACTTCAGCTAAACCAAAATATATTTTGCTCTGCCCTTCCCCCTTTACTCTATAAGTATCTCTCTGCTTCAAATGAGTTTCTTGTAAGCAGCATATTGTGGCATTCTGGTTTTTAGTCCTCGCTACTATCCAATTACATTTTAAGGGAAAGTTTATCCCATTCACATTCAAAGTTATAATTACTGGTTCTTTATTGCCCTTATGCTAACTTTCTTCAGTTTATATTTTCCCCTGTTTTCCCTTTATCTATATTCCAAAGTATTTTTTCCTAAATACTGCCTCCTTCAGTGTGTTTGTGCTCTTAAAGTGACCCCCCTTCCCCTTTTTCCCCCTTTCCCTTTTCCCCTTCTTCCCTTCCTTTCGTTAGTTCCCCTTTCTCTCCTCCTCTGTGTTCCCCCTCCACTTTTCCACTTTTAATGCTTTAAAGGTAAGATGAGTTTCTTAACTTGATTAAGTGTGTCTAAGTTAACTTTAAGCCAAGTATGATGAAATGAAGATTCAGGTAGTTCTCACCTCCTACTTTCCTCCCCTCAATTACAAATAGATCTTTTGTACCTCTTGAAGTAATGAGATCTACCCCATTCAGTTTCCCTCCAACCTCCCTTCTCCTTATTGCCTCCCTTTTTAAGGAGGTATTATTTTTAAATCTTTTTATCTGAGTCACAGAAAAGTTATGAGTGTCCATCACTTCTGGCTATGTATATTCTCAAGAATTATGAGACTCTTTCTCCTAAGTGGGTATATAGCCAGTTTCCTCTTATTCTATAGCAGTTGTTTTTTTTTCCTTTTCACGTGACTCTTCAGTCTCCTGTTTGATGTCCAAATTTTCTATTTAGTTCTGGTCTTTTCATTATCAAATCCTGGAATTCTCCCATTTCATTGAATGTTCATCTTTTTTCCTGGAAGAGAAGGCTCACCTTTTCCAGGTAGTGGATTTTTGGCTGCATTCCAAGGTCCCTTGATTTTCAGCATATCCCATTCTAGGCCCTTCAGATTCCTTAATGTTGCTGTGGTCAGGTCCTGTGTAATCCTTACTGTGACTCTTTAGTATTTAAATTTTTTCTGTCTGGCTGCTTGCAGGATTTTTTCTTTTATCTGATATTCCTGGAATTTGGACACAACATTACTTGGTATTTTAATTTTAGGATCTCTTTCTGGAGGGGATCGATGGATTCTTTCAATAAGTATTTTGCCCTCTGGTTCTGTGATATCAGGGCTTTTTTTTCCATCACTAAATCCTGTAATATTAATTTCACGCTTTTTGTCTCTTCAATGGTCTCAGGAAGGCCAATAATTCTCAGATTCTCCCTTCTCAATTTGTGCTGATGAGGTATTTTTCATTTTTTTCTATTTTTTTAATCTTTTGGTTTTATTTAACACAATCTTGTATCTTGAAGTCATTAGTTTCTACCAATTCCATTCTATTTTTTAGAGAAGATTTTTCTTCCTTTATTGTTTGCAACTCCTTCTGCAGTTGGTACATTCTATTTTTGAAGGACTTTTCTATTTGTCCAAATGTAGTTTTGAGGGAATCATTTCCTTTTTGCATTTGCCCAACTGAGGATTTGAGAGAATCATTTTCTTTTTGCATTTGCCCAATTGATGATCTGAGTTATTCTCATTTTGTATTTGTCCAATTTTTTTTCAAGGATTTTTTCTTGTTGCATAATGTTAATTTCCTCTTGCAACATATTAATTTTATCTTGAGTTTCTTTTCCCAATTTTTCCAATTGATTTTTAAACTCCTTCCTGATTTCTACAAGGAAGTCTTTCTGGGTTGGAGACCAATTCATGTTCTTCTCAACAGTGCTAGGTCTCTCTGGGTTAGGATCTGTCTCTTCTAAGTATTTCTCCATGGACACCCTTTTCTTTGGCCTTTTTTCATCTTGTGTTGATAGACCTCTGGTCAATTTGCTTAAATAAAGAAAGAAGAAACCTAAATTGCTAGTATCGTAAATGGAAAAGTTGAACTCACAACCAATGAGGAAGAAATTAAGGTAATAATTCAGAATTATCTTCCCCAAATTTATGCCAATAAATTTGACAACCTAAGTGAAATGGATTAATATTTAGAAAAAATATAAGTTGCCCAGATTATATGAAGTTGAAATTAAAAGCTTAAATAACCCTATCTCAGAAAAAGAAATTCAGCAAGCCATTATTGAACTCCCTATGAAAAAATCTCCAGGCCCAGAAGGATTCACAAGTGACTTCTATCAAACATTTAAGGAACAATTGGTTCCAATTCTATATAAACCCTCTGGAAAAATAGGTGAAGATGGAACTCTGGCCAACTCCTTTCTATGACACCAATATGGTGCTGATACCTAAATCAAGAAGAGGTAAAACAGCGAAGGAAAGTTATAGACCTATTTCCCCAATGACTATAGATGCAAAAATCTTAAATAAAATCTTGGCAAAAAGATTGCAACAAGTTATCACTAGGATATACATTATGATCAAGTAGGATTTATCCCAGGAATGCAGGGTTGGTTCAATATTAGGAAAATTGTTAGTATAATTAATTATACCAATACCATACCTATCAGAAATGATAGGATAATATCAATAGATGCTGAAAAAGCTTTTGATAAAATACAGCACCCATTCCTGCTAAAAACACTAGAGAGTGTAGGAATAAGTATGTTGTTCCTTGGAATGATAAGCAGTATCTATCTGAAACCATCAACGAGCATTTTATGCAATGTGGATAGACCTGAAGCATTACCAGTAAAATCAGTGGTAAAACAAGGATGCCTATTATCACCACTACTATTCAATATTGTATTAGAAATGTTAGCCTCAGCAATCAGAGAAGAAAAAGAAATTGAAGGAATTAGAATATGGAAGGAGGAGACAAAACTCTCACTCTTTGCAGAGGACATGATAGTATACCTAGAGAATCCTAAAAAGTCATCTAAAATAACTACCAGAAATAATAAACAACTTTAGCAAAGTGGCACGATATAAAATGAGCCCTCATAAATCCTCAACATATATATATATATATATATATATATATATATATATATATATGTATATGTATATAGATAGATAGATAGATAGATGTATATGACTAGCAAGATACAGCAGAAAGAACTAGAAAGTGAAATCCCATTCAAAATAACCTTGGACAAAATCAAATACATGGGTTTCTGCCAAGGCAGACTCAAAAACTATTTTGGAAAACAATTACAAAACTCTTCTCATGCAAATAAAATCAGATTAAATACCTGGGCAAACACCAACTGTTCATGGATACAGAGAGCTAATATAATAAAAATGACAATTCTACCAAAACTAAACTACCTCTGTAATGACCTACTAATGAAAATTCCAAAAAACTTACTTTAATGAGTTAGAAAAAGTTGTAAGTAAATTCATAGGGAGAAATAAAAATTCAAGAATTTCCAGGAAGTCAGTGGAAAAAAAAGTGTAAAAGAAGGTGGCTTACCCTTACCGGATCTAAAATTATATCATAAAGCAAGCATCAGTCCTCAAAACTGTCTGGTATTGGGGTGGCTAGGTGGTGCAGTGGATAGAGCACTGGCCCTGGAGTTAGAAGTACCTGACTTAAAATCTGGATTCAGACACTTAATAATTACCTAGCTGTGTGGCCTTAGGCATGCCACTTAGCCCCATTGCCTTGCAATCCCCCCCCAAAAAATAATAAATAACATAAATAAAAAACTGTCTGGTATTGGCTAAGAAATAGAGTTATGGATCAGTGGAATAGACTAGGTGCAATAGCAGGAAATTATTATAGCAAACTGCTGTTTGATTCCCCCAAAGAGTCCAGCTATTGAGACAAAAACTCTCTCTTCGATAAACCTGGTGGGAAAATTGGAAGTTAGTATGGAAGAAACTTAGATTAGACCAACACCTCACACCCTATACCAAGATAAAATCCAATTGGACACAGGTTTTAGACATAAAAAACAACATTATAAGCAAACTAGAAGATCAAGGACTAGTTTACCTGTCAGATCTATGGAAAGGGAAAAAGTTTATGACCAAGGAAGAGATCGAAAACATCATTCAAAACAAACTAATGACTACATTAAATTAAAAAGCTTTTGGACATACAAAACTAGTGTAACCAAGATAAAAAAAATGCAGTAAATCAGGAAACAATCTTTACAACTAATGCTTCTGACTGAGGACACATTTCTAAAATATATGGAGAACTGAGTCAAATTTTCAAAAAAAAAAACCAAGCCATTCCCCTATTGACAAATAGTCAAAGAATATGCAAATGCAATTTACAGCTGAGGAAATTAAAGCAATCCATAGTCATATGAAAAATTGCTCCAAATCATTACTTATTAAAGAAATGCAAATTAAAGCATCTATAGGATACGACCTCACACTTCTCAGACTGGTCAATATGACCAGAAAGGACAATGATTAATGTTGGAAGGGATATAGGAAATTTGGGACACTAATACATTGTTGGTGGAGCTGGGGAACATTTTGGGATTATGCCCAAAGGGCAAAAAAATGTGCATATCCTTTGATCCGGCAGTAGCACAACTGGGTCTCTACCCTGAAGAGATCATGAAAAAGGGTAAAAGCATCACTTGGACAAAAATATTCATAGCAGACCTGTTTGTGGTGGAAAAGATTTGGAAATCAAATAAATGTCCTTCAATTGGGGAATGGCTTAGCAAACTGGGGTATATGTATACCATGGAACAGTATTGTTCTATCAGAAACCAAGAGGGATGGGAATTCAGGGAAGCCTGGAGGGATTTGTATAAACTGATGCTGCATGTGATGAACAGAACCAGAAAAGTATTTTACACCCTAACAGAAACATGGGTTTGATGATCAACCCTGAAGGACTTGCTCATCCCTTCAGTGAAACAAGCAGGAACAATTTTGATCTATCTGCAATGGAGAACACCGCCTGTATCCAGAGAAAGAATTATGGACTTTGAATAAAGACCAAAGACTATTACCATCAAATTAGAAAAAATAAAAGTGTTATATTATAATGTAATTTTACTATCTCATACTTTATTTTTCTTCCTTAAGGATATGATTTCTCTTCATCACATTAAACTGAGATCAATATATGACATGGAACCAATGTAAAGACTAACAATGCCTTCTGTGGGGGGTGGGGGTGGGAGAGAAGTAGGAATGGGGGAAAAATTGTAAAACTCAAAATAAATAAACTCTTTCTTTAAAAACAAATAAATTGGGCAAGTTTCCAAGGGACATATTTACCCTGAGTATCTAATAGAAATGTTTCTAGGTCATTAATCTATGGAAATATATATCCTAATGGAGGACTATACCGGATAGTTTTAAATAAAAATAAGTAAATAAATAAAAAATTATTCACGATCTTACAAATAGGTGACAACAATGAAAATTATGGTAGAAAATATGGATTATAAATAAGAAATAAAAGAGTTCAAGAATTAATTATCTATATACATCATAAATAATTTCCCATGGAAAATAATCAGAAAGCATTGAAAATTTCAATAACTAAGTGAAAGAAAGGTGATTGCTTCTACTTACATTAAATATAGACATCAAATGCTTTGGCTTTCTCCTTATATTTAGATATCTTTTATACATATTCAATGATCTTTATTCTGAGTTGCCTTGTTTCAAAATCAATCTTCTTCCTCACGACTCTGAGTTGCTAATTTTTAAGAATGTTCCATAATCAGAATAGCTTAGTCCAAACATACTGCTCCATATCCATCTTAATGCCATGAAACCTTATTGGTATTTTTGTAGCTGATCAGTTTAATGAAAACCTACATATTCTAGAAAAAAACCCAAAAATGTCATTCTTCATAGGTAATTGGAATGTTCAAGTAGGTCATCAAAAACAATTAGAATAACAGGCAAGTTTGAAATTAAAAGACAAAATAAAGCTCCGAAGAGAAACTAATAGAGTTTTGTCAGGGTAATTCACCTTCCATAACAAATACTCCTTTTCAACTACCCAAAATGTAACTTTACAGACAGACATCACAAGATGATCAATATAGCAATCATATTTTGATAATATATTTTACAGTCAAAGGTGAAAAATCTATAAAATCAATTAAACTGAACCCTAAAGATGACTGTCGTTCAAATCATTTTACTATCCTGGATATTATTTGTTATTATTATGAAGTGGAGGTAATGAATAGATTTAAGGAATCAGATTTAGTAGATAAAGTACCTATTGATAGAAGTTCATAATATTGCACAAAATACAGTGGCAAAAACATTACAAAGGGGGCGGCTAGATGGCGTAGTGGATAAAGCACCAGCCTTGGAGTCAGGAGTACCTGGGTTCAAATCTGGTCTCAGACACTTAAAAATTACCTAGATGTGTGGCCTTGGGCAAGCCATTTAACCCAATTTGCCTTGTAAAAACCTCAAAACAAAACAAAAACAAAAACAAAAAAAATTACAATGAAAAAGAGTAAAAAAACTAAAATGGCTGTCTCATGATGTTTTACAAATGGCTGTGGAAAGAAGGAAAGCAAAGTAAATGACATATCCTACTCAATTTCTTGCACTTGCTGCTCCAAAGAACAGAAAAGAGAGATAATAAGTTTTTCTTAAATGAAAAAGGGTAGAAATTAAAGATATTATTATAATTGGAAAGAAGATATCTCTGCAACAAAGTCAAAGTCATCAAGGGATAATTCCATGCAAATATGGGCATAAAAAAAGATAAAAATGTTTGAAATTTAACAAAAGTAGAAGAGGTTAAGAAGAGATGGCAAGTATACACAAAAGAAATATAGAAGGACGATATTAATACCACTAGTAACTATGATGATGTGTTTTACTGATGTAGGACCAGATATCCTGGAAAATAAAGTCAAGTTGACCTTAAGAAGCATTGTTAACAATAAGGCTAAGTGGAACTTCTGGAATTTCATCCAAGTCATTTAAAACCCTAAAAGATGATGAGTTGGTGCTGCATTTAATAGAGAGAAAAAATTGCACAACATAACAGTGGTGACTGAATTAGCTAAAATTCAGTATGTCCCAATCCTAAGAAAGTCAAGCTAGAAACAATCAAATTAACGACCATAAATTCTCATTTCACTTACCAACAGGGTTCTGCTTAAGATTCTACAAGCTAACCTTCAGTAATATGTGAACCAAGAATTACCAAAAGAGCAGACTGGTTTTTTGAAGAGTAAGAAGAACTGAAAGCCAAATTGTTAGTGTTTGCTGGATTATGGAGAAAGCAGTCAAGACTGCACCTTTGACTTCACAGAAATATCTAATTCTGCTTCACTACTAGCTTAAAATTTTGACTGTGCAGAGCAAAACAAAATGTGGCAAGTCTCAAAGTAATAAGAGTACTAGATCATTATATTTGTCTCCTGTGTGCAGACTGTGGAACAACTGACTGGTTTAAGCTTGGAAAAAGAGTACAATAAGATTGTATATTATTACATAATTTATTTAATTTACATGCAGATCATATCATGTAAAATGACAATTGGATGGACCAAAGACTTGTAACTCTACTTGCCATTCCCATGATTTCCCAAATGAAAACACATTTTCCTGGTCACTATTTTAATTCTAGTTTAAGTAAATCCAATTCCTTTTTAAAATATTTTGATACAAAGAATTTTTTTACCCTATTCATTTGATTATTGAGTAGAATTTCTAGAATTTGTATAAGGCTCAAATTTTTCCTCCTACTGACTAAGGAAATATATTTTCTCCTTTTACCTTAGTCTCAGAAGAGAAGAGTCTCAGACTTTTTAATTTTTTCTTTTTCCATAGCATTGGCTCCATTGCTCCTATCAAGTTTGGTTTCAAATACCTAAAATCAGCATAGCTGCTGGAAGAGTTCTTACCTCAGCTACTCAGTTAATGATGAACTGAATTGTGCACATTGTTTTTAAGGGCACCAGTGCTTGACTACTCCATAATTCAAGCATAGACTCTGTTTCCAGATGCTCTGATTCCTGGACCTTGGGTGGTTGTTTTCTTGTTATTTTGAAACTCACAGAGTTGTAGTCTCAAATTTCTTTGAAAAAATAAAACAAAATAAAAGAAACTGTCCCACCAAAAGAATTGGGGCATGTAGCTGTATGCAAGTTCCAAAGGCTTTCCAATATTGTCTATGGATGCTGCCTAGTTAGACAAAATCAGAAAAACGAAATCAAACTCAAAAGGAAAGAAAGATTCTGTACACTTAAAATATTTATTGATTTTCTTTTTTATCATTTCTATATTTAATCAATAAAAACCTTCCCCCAAATCACACTAAGTAGAAGTCTTAATTTGTGTTTTATAAACATGTATACATAAACATGCATACAAAGAAAGTTGTTCACCTGGTTCTGCTCTTTTCATTCTGAATCACTGCATATGAGCCTATTCATATATACATACATATGTAAATACAAATATCCATATATGTATAGCTTGTATATATAGTGTATGTATATTTATTTCTTTTTATGACATATTAAAATTCATTACATTCATATCTCATATGATTTGTTTCATCATTTCCCAATTGAACGCTTACTATTTGGTTTTCAATTTTTTGCTAACACAAAGTGTTGCTATAAATGTTTTCAATTGTATAAGTCTTCTGTCTTTCATCTCTTTTTGGGTTATAGCTAATTTAACCTGAAATAAAAGTTAAGTAGAGTTTATTGAGTTTTGTCACCTAAGCTATTCCTTTGTCTCTTTGAAACAATTAGATAAGAGTAAACAGGGTTTTAATCCCATCAATGGTATATAAGACCCAATATTTCAAGGGTCTTTATTATTATTATTATTATTGTTGTTGTTGTTGTTGTTGTTATGATGATAATAATTACAATAATAATTATAATGGCACAATTTTTGATGGTAGCAATTGATTAACCTATTAATTATAGAATGACTAAATAAATTTCTATAGAATAAGTAGGTTATTTATGTACCATAAAGAACAATAAATATAAAGAATTCTGAAAATTATAGGAAAATTTTCTTAAACAGATGTTATATCAATTAAACTTACACTTGAAAAAATGTTAATAATTATTATTAAAATTACAAAGACAAAAACAAATTTATATTTTATGCAAAAGAATGAAAACTCGGCAGCTAGGTGTCACAGTGGCTAGAGTACTGGCCCTGGAGTCAGGAGTATCTGAGTTCAAATCTGGATTCAGACACTTAATAATTACCTAGCTGTGTGGCCTTGAGCAAGCCACTTGACCTCATTTGCCTGGTAAAAAAAAAAAAAAGAAGGAAAACTGATTTTGAACTAGAGGGCTCATATAGATTCAAACCCTGCCCCTGCTATTTAAAAATCAGATAAACAAAAACAAAAACTATTTGGTATGGGCAAGTCATCTCATCTCTTTAGATCTCTGTTTATTCATCTAAAATGAAGGATTTGGTACAGTTAACCTCTAGTTCATCTCCCATCTTTCTTTAGGTTTATGAGACTTGTAAAAGTAGACACTATGTACTTATAATGACCAAATTTGCTACCATGTAATTCCTTCCATTCTTTGAAGAGAGGGAAAGCAAGGAGTAGGAAACATTCCCTATGTTTATTAATTTTGATTAACTATAAATAAATAATGAAATGACAGGAGAGAAGTCAACACAGTGGTAAATATCTCTGCTCAATATATGAAACTACATTATTTTGTGTATATTCCTGTGCTGAGATCACCTATTGTCTACTGAAAGTTATGGAAGGGTAGGGGCTGTGTGAATTTCACTTGCTTTTATATAAGATTCATAGAACCTTTGATTTTCTGAAATCTTTATATCAGTGAAGTCAATGATAAAAATAATATTTAGTACAAAATAGCCTGTTTTATGCCATATGAGGAAACTGAGTTCCAGGCTTGAAATAACTTGGTCAAAAATCAGTCATCTCATTCCAAATCCAGTGTTCAAAACTCTTAAGTGACTTTTTGTTACTTCTCAAGTAAAGTACAAATGCCTTCTTTGTCAAACTAACATTTTATCCAAAGAATGTTGAAGATACACTTGCCAGCTAGCTTGTTGCTACTTGCATTTATCTTCCTCCATCCCAGTTCTTTGCATTTTTATTGCCTATCATCCATGCCAGGCAAATAATGACCCTCTCATGTCTACCTCAGGGCTTAACTCAAGAAGCGTATTCCTAAATGAAGCCTTGCCTGATTCCTACTCTTAGTGTTATCCCTTTCTTCCTCAAATTATTCTGATTAATTATTTACATATATATATATATATATATATATATGTCTGTGTGTGTTGTGTGTGTGTTATGTCCCTTCTATCACAAAAGGTTTTAAACTCTTTGTAGACATGTCGATTTCATGTAGTTTTCATGTAGCTAGAACCTGTGTACTTGTGTAATGTATTTGGTACATTATAGATGCTTAATAAATGTTTATATAGTTGAATTGAAGCAGAGTGATCTTGCTAAACACTATGTAATGCTCTTTTATAAATTTGAGGTACTTTCAGGTAAACTCAAATTGAATTTTTTTCTAACCAAGGAGATTATATAAGTATAAATAACAACAATAAACTATGAAATGAGATGTGATGCATTTTTGAATATTTGGGGATTCTGGTTTTCTAGATAAAAGGGTTTTGAAGAAGAAACAGTCCTTTTTAAAATTAAGAATGACTTTTAAAATACTTTTTTTTATCAATATTAAAAGGTAAAATTGGGGCAGCTAGGTGGCGTAGTGGATAAGGCACCGGCCCTGGAGTCAGGAGTACCTGGGTTCAAATCCAGTCTCAGACATTTAATAATTGCCTAGCTGTGTGGCCTTGGGAAAGCCACTTAACCCCGTTTCCCTTGCAAAAATCTAAAAAAAAAAGGAAAAATTAGACTTCTGTTTATTGTTTCACTCATTGGCTTATGGATATTTTTGTACAAGTGATATTTTTACCCTTTTTCATGATTGCTTCAGGTTATAGGCCCAGTAATAGTATTGCTGGATCAAAAGGGTATGGGCATTTTTATTGTCCATTGACCAAAATTCCAAATTGCTCTCCAGAAATGTTTGATCAGTTCAAAACTCCAGCAACAATGGATTAGTGTTGCAGATTTCCCACACCCCTTCCAACATTGATCATTGTACTCTCTGGTCATATTGGCCAAATTGAGAGGTGTGAGGTAGTACCTCAGAGATGTTTCAATTCAAATCTCCCAAATCAGTAATGATTTGGAGCAATTTTTCATATGACTATAAATAGCTTTGATTGCCTCATCTGCCAATTGCCTTTGCAAATCCATTGACCATTTGGTCAACTGGGGGATGACTTGTTATTTTGTATAAATTTGATTCAGTTCACTATATAGTTTAGAAATGAGCCCTTTGTCAGAAACAACATTTGGAAAAATGGTTTCCCAATTTACATTTCTATTGAACTTGGGTAGAGTGCTTATTTTGTGCAAAAACTTTTTAATTTAATGTAATCGAAATTAACTAGTTTGTTTTTGATGATGTTCTCTATCTCTTCCTTGGTCATAAACTGCTCCCCTTTCCATAGGTCTGACAGGTAAACTATTCCTTGTTTCCTAGTTTGCTTATGATATTGACTTTCTAAATTTTTTTTTGGCAAGGCAATGGGGTTAAGTGACTTGCCCAAGGCCACACAGCTAGGTAATTATTAAGTGTCTGAGGCTATATTTGAACTCAGGTACTACTGACTCCAGGGCCGGTGCTTTATCCACTGTGCCACTGAGCCACCCCATCAATAAGATTAAGAGGTGAAATGGTTCTAGAAAAAGAAAGTGAGGAGAATGACTTTGAGCAGCACTCTCCTCACTATAATAAACATACATGAGGCAGGGTTTAATGAACTGGAAATGTTTAGTCAAAGGGAAAAAGTCAAGTTAGTGAGAAGGAAGAAAATTTAAAGGAAGATATGACAGCTTTTATTTCTAAATTCTGAATCTGTTTGGTCTTAGCTTACTGAGGCTAACATTTTTAATATGATAATGAATGGTAGAGGTGAAAATGGGCATTCTTGTCTCATTCTGATCTTACTGGGAATGCCTCTGGCTTATCTCCATTGCACATAATGTTTGTTCATGGTTTCAGATAAATACAATCCATTTATTCCTATATGCTCTCTAGTGTTTTTGGTAAGATTGGGTGCTATATTTTGTCAAAGTCTTTTTCAGCATCTATTGAGGTAATCATATGATTTCTGTTATATTTGCTACTGATATAGTCAATTATACTGACAGTTTTCTTAATATTGAACCAATCTTTCATTACTGGACTAATGACCCTGCTTGGCCATAGTGTATTATCTTAGTGATAACTTTCTGTAATTGCTTTGCTAATATTTTATTTAAGATTGCTGCACTATTAGTGATCCTTGAGGACCACAGCTGTGAGATAACAAGGACAAAGGTCTCCAAGGCCCTCTTGCCCCTCTGTTGTTTTTCAACTCTTCATTCTCCTACTTTTGTGTTTGCTCAGGAAGCATTCATCCTGAAGTAACAGGATTATATGGAAACTGTACAGATATGGAAGTATTACAAGAATTTGAGCAAACAACTTTTGATCTTTTTATATTATTGACTCCCATTGATTATCTCATGAGATATATTTGTGCTGTCCAAGGGCATTTGGAAGATATATAGAAGTTAAGGATACTCAATAAAGTGGTCTTTTGGTCTTTTGTTCCTATGAAAAGAGCCTCCTGTCTTTCCTCCTTTCACTGTAGCTGAGAACAAGTTCTTTGCTGGTGGTGCACCATTTCATTTCACTGCACCCATATTTATTAAGGAAATTCCTTTATAATTTTCTTTCTCTGTATTGACTCTTTATAGTTTAGGTATCAGCACCATATGGTGTCCTTGAAGGTATGACGTAGAAATACTTCTTCACAGATTTTTTTAGATTCCAATTAGTTTTAGATCTGTCTAACCAGGGTCCATTATTGCACATGATTTTTATTGCATTATGGTCTGAGAAGGAAATATTCACTATTTCTGCCTTTCTGCATTTGATTATGAGGGTTTCTTGTTTTTTGTTTTTGTTTTTTTTTTTTTAGATTTTTCAAGGCAATGGGATTAAGTGGCTTGCCCAAGGCCATGGTGCCATGTACTGCAGGAAAAATATATATTCCTTTTCATCCCAGTGTAATTTTGTTCACAGATCCATCATGTCTAGGTTTTCTAAATTATATTTACCTCCTTAACTTCCTTCTTGTTTATTTTAAGGTTAAATTTATTATTTAATTCTGAGAGAGGAAGCTTGAGGTCTCCCACCACTAGTTTTATTGTCTATGTTGTCCTGTAACTTATTTAACTTCTACTTTAAGAATCTGGATACTCGGGGCAGCTAGGTGGCGCAGTGGATAAAGCACCGGCCCTGGAGTCAGGAGTACCTGGGTTCAAATCTGAACTCAGACACTTAATAATTACCTAGCTATGTGACCTTGGGCAAGTCATTTAATCCCATTTTCCTTGCCAAAAAAAACCCCTAAAAAAAAAGAATTTGGATACTCTGTTCCTTGGTGTGCACACAAATTTAGTATTGAAATTGCTTCATTTTCTATGGTTCCTTTTAGGAGGACATATTCCTTATCTCTGAATGAGTTCTATTTTTGCAGCTACTTTGTTTGAGATAAGGATTGCTACTCCTGTCTTTTTCACTTGAGCAGAAGGATAATATATCCTGCTCTAGTCTTTTACCTTTAGCTGAATATATCTCTCTGCTTCAGATGAGTTTCTTGTGAGCAGCGTATTGTAAGATTCTGGTTTTTAATCCACTCTGCTATTCACTTATCTTTTATGGGAGAGTTCCCATTCATGTTCAAAGTTATAATTACTAACTCTTTATTGCCCTTCATGTTATCTTCCCTTAGTTTGTATTTTTTAAAATTTATTTTAGGCAATGAGGCTAAGTGACTTGCCCAAGGTCACACAGATAGGCAATTATTAAATGTCTGAGGCAGGATTTGAACTCAAGTTCTCCTGACTCCAGGGTTGGTGCTGTATCCACTGTGCCACCTACCTGCCCTCACCACCAAGTTGCCCCCCTTTAGTTTGTATTTTCCCCTTTTTTCCCCTTTTCCCTATTTCCCAGTATTTTGCTTCTGAACACCACTTTCTTCAGTGTGTTTGCCCCCTTATATCCAACCCCCCTTCACCTTTCTTTCACCTTTCCCTTTGCCCACGTTTTCCCTTTTCTTTTTCTTTTTTCTTTTCTTTTTCTTTCTAATAGAGTTATAATTCTCAAGAGTTATGAGAATCTTTTCTCCCAATTGGTGATATAGTCAGTTTCATTTTATTGAATAACATTTTTTTCTTTGACCCTTTTTACCTTTTCATGTATCACTTGAATCTCCTGTTGGAAGTCTGAATTTTCTATTTAATTTTGCTATTTTCATCAGGAAAAGTTGAAAGACTCCTGTTATTTTTAAATGTCCAGCTTTTCTCCTGTAAGAGAAGGTTCAGTTTTCAAGATAGTAAATTCTTGATTGCATTCTAAGATTTTTTTGCTTTTTGGAATATCATATTCCAGGTCCTTCGATCCCTTAATGTTGATACAACCAGGTCCTGTGTAATCCTTACTGTGGATTCTTGGTATTTAAAATGTTTCTTGGGGTAGCTAGGTGGCACAGTGGATAGAGCATTGTCCCTGGAGTCAGTAGTACCTGAATTAAAATCCAGACTCAGACACTTAACAATTACCTAGCTGTGCAGCCTTAGGCAAGCTACTTAACCCCATTTGCCTTGCGAAAACCTTAAAAAAGTAAAATGCTTCTTTCTGGCTTCTCCTTTATCTGATAGTTTTATAATTTGGCTGCAATATTCTTCGGTGTTTTCATTTGGCATCCTTTTCAGGAAGGGATAGATGTATTCCTTCAATAAGAGGTTTCCCTCTGGTTTCATGTTATCAGGGCAATTATCCTTCAATACATCCTGAAATTTGTAGCCTAGACTTTTCTCTCCTCAATGTTTTTGGGAAGTCCAAAGACTCTTAACTTTTCTCTTCGGGATCTATTCTCCAAGTCAGCTATTTTGCTGATAAGTTAGTTTACATTTCCTTCTATTTTTTTCATTTTTTGGTTTTGTTTTACAGATTTTTGTTGTCTCATGAAGTCATTAGCTTCCTCAAATTCCAATCTCTTTTTTAAAGAAAAATTTTCTTTATTTCTATTTTGCAGCTCCTTTTCCTATTGTTTAATTCTATTTTTGAAGAAGCTTCCATTTGCCCAATTGTGGCTTTGAGAGAATTACTTTTTTTTTTCATTTTTCCAATTGTATTTGTTTTCTTGTTGTAGATATTAATTTTCTCTTGCATTTCTTTTCCCAATTTTTCCATTTGATCTTTAAACTCCTTCCTGATCTCATCCAAGAAGTCTTTCTGGGATGGATACCAATTAATATTCTTCTCTGAAGCTCTAGTTCTCTCTGAGTTAGGATCCTTGTCTTCAAAGTAACATTCAATGGACCCTAGGTTTTACCTGGTCTTTCTTCATTTTCCTAGTATCTTGATGGGGAGAGGGGCTGATTCCCAGATCTTAAGATGGTGAGAACTCTAGAAGCTTTGCTTCCTGGACTTAGGAAGCAAATGGGCCAGCCAGTAGGGGATGCCAGACATTTTTTCTGGAGCGTCTATAACCTTGATTAGTGGTTCATTCTTAAGCAACATATGTTTACTTGGCATACTGTGGACACATTATTTTTGGAGACTGAAACTATTTTCCATTCCTTCTTTATAACTGGTTTTCCAGTTTTTGAGACGGGAGATTTGTGGATCACTGATGTACTCACTTAGCACCACAAGTAAAAGGAGGACACTTGCCATTTCAAAGACAGACCACAGGGAAGGTTAGGATTCTTGGAAATTGATGAGGATGGGGAGTTGGAGGCAAATGTGAAGGGTTATAAAGCTGACAATTACCACAGAGGTCAACTACATCATCATCCTCTCTCACCTAACTTTAAAAATTGTAGGACTACAACTTATAAGGCTGAAATTATTTGACCAAGGACAAATCAAATGAGAATTCAGTTTCCTTGTCTCTCTACCAGCATGTTCTTAAAAAATAACGTTTTGTCAAAAAGCCATATCCTTGATTTCTGGATTGAAAAGTAGAAAATGCAATACTATGTTGAGTAACCTCTCTGTTCTTGGTTTGTTTTTCAGAATCATAAAACCACAGTATCCAGTAGTTGCTATACATACTTGAAATAGAAATCAAAAACAAACTAGAATGTTATACCTATAAGAATGTTTTATAAGTTCTATGGGTTAGTTATAGCTGAGAGTCACTATCTTTAAGGACTACAAAGTCATTTCAGTGAAATGATTTTCTTTCCTTTCTACCTTCCCACCTCCTTCCTTTCCTTCCTTCCCTACTCCCTACCCTTCTTTCCATTCCTTCCTTCCATGCCTCTCCATCCTTCCTACCCTTCCTTCCTTCCTTCTTGCCTGCCTTCCAGCCTTCCAACACTCCTGCCCCCTTCCACTGCATCTTTCTTCTCTTATATCCTTCCTTTCCTTACTTCCCTTCCTCTTTCCTCCCTTCCTCCCTCTTCTTCCTCCCTTTCCTTCCTCCCTATTCTCCTTTCCCCTCTTATCTCCCTCCCCTTCTTCCCTTCCTTCCCTACTCCCTTTTTCTCCATTCCTTCCTCCCTTCCCTTCATTTCTTCCTGCTTTACCTCCCTTTTTTCGCTTCCTCCTTTCCTCACTTCCATCCCTTTCCTTCTTTCCTTCCCTCCTTCTTACGCTTTTTCTATCTGTGCCTCCTTTCTTCCCCCTTCCCTTCTTCCCTTACTTCCCCTTTTTCTTTCATTCCCTCCTTCCTTCCTCCCTTCCCTTCCTCCTTTCCTTCCTTTCCTCCTTTCCTCATTTCCCTCCCTTCCCTTCCTCCCTTCCCTCCCCCCCTTCTGTCCCTTCCTTCTCCTCTTCTTCTTCTTTCTTTCCCTTCCTTCCTTCCCTTCTTATTTCCTTTCCTTCCATCCTTCTATCAATCCTCCCTCTTTCCCTCCCTCCCTCTCTTCCTTCTTTCCCTCCTTCCTTCCTTCATTCCTTCCTTTCTTCCTTCCTTCCCTCCATCCCCTTCCTTCCTCCCCTCTGTCTTTCTTTCTTCATTCTTTCTCTACTGCTTTTTTCCTTTCCTTTTCTTCTTCCTTCTTTTTCTCTTCTCCTTCATGCCATGCTTTCTTGCTTCCTTCCATTCTTTCTTCTATTCTTTTTTCTTTCTACATGTATTATTTTTTCATTCATTTACTGATTTACTTCCTCATCCATTTATTTTTGTTTTTATTGTCTGTCTTTCTATTTGTTCATTTAATGCCTAGTGATTTGCCACAGGGAAATCATTAGAATATTGTGCTAATCTTCAAGACCTCTCCCGCTTTATAGAAGAAAATACTGTAGAGGATAGTCATTGAGTCCTTTTTGAAAACAGAAAACCTTGTGGTAACCTGCTATAGTTTGAACAATAGAATACTCCTTTCTACCCTTTTTATCTGCCATCTTTTGAATCTTTAAACGGTTATAACACCCAGTGAACACCAAGATAAACTGCCGTTCATATAATTCACTGTCAAAAACATTGAACATACTTTAGTAGGATGGCAGTAGTAATGGTCTTTTTGAGTGCTGCTGCACAAAAGCTGAGCCTATCAAGATTTTTTGGCAGGCTTTGCCTTTAAGTTGTCATGTTATATATTGCTGAAGTGCAATTCAAGATCCTGTATAAATCAACTAAGGAGCCTCAGGGAGCTGGAGGAGTGGGTTGCAATAGCAGCAAAGAAGCCTAACTGAAAAGTCAGTTTTTTTAATGTTGTCCAGTAGACATTATACATAAAAATTCACATATTACACACATTACTATTTCTATCATTATTTAATTATCTCAGTTTCTTGACAAAAAAGATATTCTTTAGGCAGTTAGGAAAAGTTCATATTGATCTGCTTCTAGGCCATGAAAATTGGTAGGGAAAAAGAGGTCAAGGTATGAGTAAAATTTTGTAGAGAGGATTTTTAGACAGAAGAGATAATTTTGCCAATATTTTTTTTCTACAGAACATTTCTATATAATTAGTACAATCACATTAAAAAATCAGCTTCAAAACAATCAATTCAGTTTGCTTCTAAGAAAACATAGTGTCTTTCACAAAGCACTTAATTAAGAATCTGAAGAACTGTGTCCTAATCTTTGTTCTTTCCCTTAATAGTATTGTGATAGATGAATGGTTCAATTCCTAGAGTTGATCCCTTCCAGCTTAAAAATTCTATTCTGTTGTGTATTCTGGCTATAATGTCCCCATGTCTAATATAGAATCCATTTTAGCTGTTTCCTTAGCTTCTTTCAAGATTTGTATCTGGGGCTACCTTGAAATCTTTCAAGATCCCCCCCATACTGCCTCCCTGGGTTAGTGTTCTCTTCCTGTAGAAATTGTTTTTGTTATTCTTATAGTCATTTATTATTTTTTATGGTTATGGTTGTTATAGAAATTGTTGTTATTTTTGAGCGATTTCTCAGTATGTCCAACTCTTTGTGACTTCATTTGGTATTGTTTAAACAAAGATACTGGAATGACTAGCTATTTCCTTTCTCCAAGATCATTTTACAGATGAGAATACTGAGAGGGGATAAGTGTTTTATCCAGTGTCATATAGCTAGTAAGTGTCTGAAGTCAGATCTGAACTCAGAATGATTAGTTTTCATGATTCTAAGAATAGTGCTATAGCCCCTGCACCTAGCTGCTTGCCTATAGAAATTTCAATATTTCTGAATGTTTAAGATGCACCTATTTTTTTCTACAACCTTGGGGTCTAAAAATTGGGAGTGTCATACAGTGGTTCTCGATATTTTTATATGTATTTCCCTCTTTTCCATGCTTGTTGTGTTTGCACTCATTCTTTTGCATTTGTTACTGGTATATCAGGTTATGTTTTGCCATGTTCTGCCCAGAAATGTCTGAGAAAAAAAAATTTGATCCAGTTTGCAAAAGTGAATAGAAATTGTGCTGTTGAACATGAGTTTGGTCCTCCTCCAATTGAGAAAATAATCTAAGACAGGCTACGGGAGAAAAAAATCCTATTTAAAACCCCATGGCAGAAGAAGGCCATGAGAGGCAAGTCAGCAAAATGGTCTGATTTAGAGAGAGAATTGAAGAGCAAAGGGCAAGTGGAATTCCTGTGTCCACAAAAATGGTTCAGCCTTAGGAAAGAAGAATTGCTGATGAAAAAGAAGTGACTGATTTCAAAAGAGGACACAATTGGTGCTTCATGTTCATGAAATGTAATGTACTAAGGATACATCCATGCACCAGACTTGACCATGGAGTCTTTGTGGTCAACCACAGACCAGAGCACAGGCAGGAAAGTAGTCAGAGCTACTCCTAAGGCAGTGATTTGTCATCAAACACAAATGAGGACAAGCTAATGTATGGGAGTTTTGACAGTGATGACGAGCTGTGTGAATGTTATTATGGATAAATCTTGAGTTCAATAACTGTATGCAATACATTTTTTAATCAAATTTTGGGTCCCAAAATTAAAGTGCCTCTTACACATGAGAGAATCTCATACATGGAGAAACATGGCACTCTATTTGAAATTCATATTAACTTTATATAGATTATGATGAAAATAAATATAATATGAAAAATAAATTTATAATAAATTTATATAGATTAACATCCTTGTTCTAACCCAGGAGATAATGAAAGCTTTGAAGACAAGGATAATTTTGTTTGGTTAATGATTCCCCAGTTAAGGAATTACTTCCATTGCCTCCTTATAATACCTTAACATATAAAAAAGATACCCTTTTTATTTTTTGTAGGGCTACCTGGTGAGAAAACATTGGAATAAGAAAAAACTTGTCTGAGTTTAAATAATTTACCAAATCAGAACACATGAAATGTGAACACTTTATAATACAAATCCAACTTAACTTTTTACATGGCCCCTCATTTCACTCTGTATTGTTGCTTGATGTATCAGAAATCCATTAGCTCTTCAACTGTTAGAGTGGTTCTCCTGAAATTAATTTAGCCTAAATTTGACATACATGATCCAGAATGAGTGCAATTATTACAACCACTTATGAAATAATGTCCTTCCATATGAAAAAGGAAAATTTAGTCAAATTGTTTCATTTGACACCTGGCAAAGAAAGAAGGTGTTTCTTTTGTATTAGGACTATAAGAATATGTCTGAAATTTCATGTCTGGAACTTGCTAAATAATGCCACATTTTCAATTCTTTTCATAGTATCTTTTTTTTATATCCTTACTCCACACATGAGAAATAAAACTTCATGCATGACTACTAATATCATTAAGATCTTTGTGAAAGTTTATTCCATCATAGCAGATGCATTTTAATTGCCACTTCTTCTCATACCATAGAGCTCTACAGCCCTGCTTTTATAGCTTCAAATTAAACCTTTTGTTATTAACGGCAAGATCTGTCAGTGCTCTAATAAGTTAGATATGGAAAAAACAAATTTGTCATTTTAAGATGTGCAAATTAGAAGGTAGAAAAAATGGCTTTGTAGAGAAAAATGCTGATTTCCTCACCCTCTTTGTTGTTTATAATGGGGAAAGAAAGATACTCGAGTGTCCTGTTTTATGGCTTCTAGTCACCTTGTCCATTTCCCTTATTTCAAGTAGCAACACATAGAGTTTTGATTGGCCACCTGCCCAGTTAAAATAGAGACAAATGCAGCTACAGAAACGTACTATCACAGAGTTTCAAAATAATTCAGCTTTTGATATGGAATATTTTATTTGAGCTTTGAAACAAGACTGTGATATGGGGAGGAGAAGGTAACAAGAAGTTATGTAGCACCAGGATCTGTGCTAAGCACTTTATAAATATTATGTTTTTTTATATCCTCACAAAAATTATGTGAGGTGCATTTACAATTGAGAAAACTGAAGCCAAAGGAGATTAAGTGACTTAAGTGACTTGCTATTTGTGACACAGGTAAAAATGTCTAAGAATGAATTTCAAGTCAAGTTTTCTTGACTTCAGGTCCAGGGCTCTGTCTATTGTACCACCTAAGTGCCTATAGCTAAGTATAATACATACATACATACACACACACACATACATATATATATATATTATATAAATGTTGACAAATCTGAAGCTCTAGGAAGTAACTGAACTGTAAGACACAAAGCCAATAAGTGTCAGAGGCAGATTAAAAGTTAAAATTGAATTGATTGTTTTCATCGCTTTTATTTTTTTTACTTGTTGGATACTTTTTTGGTGTGGCTATGATAGTAGTGTGAAACCAGGAAAGTCCTGAGTTTTTCCTGAAACAACTTTTAATGAAGCTTCCAAAAAAGATCTTAAAGTGACAACCCCCCCCAAAAAAAAAAAAAACTTTTTAGTGAGTTATCTTGGAGAAACTGCAGGAAAAATTCTGTCCCACATGTGTAAAAGGGTTGTGTAGCCCAATGTAGTTGGGAGAGCTGGGAAGCCAGTGAGAGGATTTTAGTCACAGAGAATCTTATGTCTTTATACTTTCACTTATACTTTTTCCTTCCCTTTCATCAGTCCCTTCTTATGTAGGTCCCAGCATGGCTCAGATCCCAGCTCAGCAGACAAGCAGTGAGAGCCTGAACAACAGTTTGAAAAGAATCTAGTTTCATTCAGAACACTGGTGGGGCCTTGGGCTACTCTAGCACAGGGGGAAAACCTCAGACCCCTCTGCCCTGGCACAAAAAGCTTGGGTTTATTCATCTTATACCACAGGAACAGAGCACAACTATCAAAATAAGCTAATCCCCCCCCACAAAAACCACTAACTAAAAAATCGAAAACTACTATTCGGATGGAGACATTAAAAATGCTATATCAGAAGAGAAAAGCAGTGACAAAATGACTGTATGTGAAGTCTCAAAGAGGTTTGTGAATTGATTGCAAATTCAAAGGAATCTCTTGGAAGAACTCAAAAAAGAATTTTTAAAAACAAAAAAAGAGAGGAAGTAGAAAAACAGATAAAAGATAAAAGAAATCAAGAGTCATGCAGAATTATCAAAAATTGACTGGGAAACAACTCATTGAAAATTTAAATGAGACTGGGAAAGGAAACACAAAAGCTCATTGAAGAAAATAAAATCCCCCAAACCAGAATTGGACAAATGGAAACTAATGTCTCAATGAGACAACAAGAGTCTACCAAGAAAACCAAAAGACTGGAAAAAAAAATAGAAGACAACATTTTTCTTAGGAAAAATGACTGACCTGGAAAATAGATCCACATGAGGTAATTTAGGAATTTTTTTCCAATTGATACTTTATTTTTTCAATTACCTGTTATGAAAGTTTTTCAACATTCATCTACAAGTGCATTTATGTTAAATAATTTCCTTCCAACTTTCCTTCCTACCCCCTCCCCTCAGTCCCAAACAGTTTACAGAACATTGTACATGCATATTTGTGTTTGGCACATTTATATATTAGTCATTTTCTATGTAAGGAATTATGACTGAGGGATAAGAAATAAAGCCATGAGATAAGAAGGAAAAGCATAAGATAAATTTTTAAAAAGTAAACAGTGTTCATTCAGTTTCTGTATTTTTTGTTTGTTTTGATTTACTTTGCTTTCTTCATCTGGATATGGATAGCATTGTGCATAACAGGTCTCTCAGGGTTGACTTAGCTCTCTGAACTGCTGAAAGGAGGTGTATCCATCAAAGTTGATCAACTCACAGTGTAGATGTCAATGAGTACAGTGTTCTCTTGCTTCTACTCCCTTCACTCAACATCAATTCCCGTAATTCTTTCCATCTCTAGAGTTCAACCATTCATGGTTCCTTATAGAACAATAGTACTCCATATTTTTAACCTGTGTATATCTCTCTGCTTCAGATATGTTTCTTGTAAACAACTTATTGTAGGATTATGGTTTTTAATCTATTCTGCTTTCTACTTCTATTCTATGGGAGAGTTTATCCCATTAAGATGTACAATTAAGATTACTAAATATTTATTTCTCTTTATATTATCTTTCCCCATTTGCACATTTCTATTTCCTTTTATTCCTTCTAGCCAAAATTATGCTAACTTTTCCTTTAATTTTTTTTATTTTAACTTTAAGTTTGCTTTCACTTATACTTTTTCCTTCCCTTTCATCAGTCCCTTCTTCCCTTTTCTTTCCCATTCCCTTTCCCCCTACTTCCTGATAGGGTAGAATAGAATTTTAAACCCAATTAGGAATGTATGTTATTCCCTCTCTGCGTCAAATTTATTGAGTAGGATTTATTCAGAGTTCACATCCTCCCTTCTTTCCCTCTACTATAACAGGTCTTTGTGTCTCTTCATCTGTGTTATTTATTCACTAATGCCTAGCCTTCTCCTAGTATAGCTCTTCTTTTTTTGTTTCTATTATTTTATCACTACCTTGTATTCACCATCCCCTTTGTCAAAATATACTTTTATGTAGCCTAAAAGAAGTACTATTCTCAAAAGTTGATTGATTGATTACTGGATTGATTGATAAGCTCAAAGTTCTATCAATCAAAATACTATCCTTCAAAAGTTGATTATTAATCAATCCACATTTCCTCATAGTCACTAAGTACTCTCTCCTCTTCTGTATCATTAGAAATACACTTCTCAAAAGTAATTACCCTCACCAAATTCCTCTTTTTCAAGTATAATCACTTTATGCCTTATCACTTTTTCAAGGAAAAGTACTTTTTCCTTTACATGGATACAGAATCCTCATGAGTCAAAGCCAAATTATTTTATGAACCTTTTGTAAACCAGACCCAATCATATTTCCTTCAGTTGAAGTCCAGCCCTGCTAAGCATGCTCTTTCCCTCCATAGCCCTACAAACCTACCCAACCAAAGTATCTGGTATATTTTCTCCCACTGTCCCTTTAGCACCCTAACCATGGAACTAAAACCCTCATTAACTAAAGTATAGATTAAGATAAGATCCCTGAATACTCTTTATGTCTAATGCTTCTAAGTACAATCCCACCCTCTGCCCCTCTTGTATTACTAACCTCTAAGTACCAAGTAAAATGTAATCACTTCTGACTTATTTATATATTGAACCTCTAAGTTCTATAAGTACTGGGACACCATGAAAGTCTCTCTTAAGAATTTCAACATTGATTGTAAAGCATGAGAGACACTGGCACAGGACAAGCTAGCATATGGTTCCCTCATCAGAGATGCTCTGAGCTCTAAGAGCAAGGTAGAATTAAATTATCTCAAAGGAAACATGAGATACATAAGTTTAGAGTAAACATCCCAAGTGTTCACCTGGATTATTTGTGTCCAACCTGAGATAGAGCATTCTGAAATTGTATTTGTCTAGTCAATTTGATGCATTGTAATTTGTCCTACACATAGTGACCTCATTTTTTGTTTTCTTCAATAATGAAGGATAAGAATCAACCATACCTGCATTCTCTATGCAACAATCTCTTAAAATATTTTCAACTCTTAAACTATCCTAAGACAAATGTTGTTCTCAAAAGTGCCATCTTCCCTTGTAGGGTTGTATATAATTTAATGTTCTTAATTAACATTTGCTTTTTTTGCCCTTTCTGTTTACCTTTTTAATGTATCTCTTGAGTCTTGTATTCAAAGATCAAATTCTTTGTACAATTTTGGTCTTTTTAATGAGGACATTTTGGAAGTCCACTATTTCTTTGAACATAGTGCTAAATTTTGTTGGGTAGTAAATTCTAGGTTATAATTCAGGGTTCTATATTATATCATCATATCATATCATATCCTATCATATCATATTATATTATATTATGTTATGTTATATTATATTATGTTATGTTACATCATATTATATCATGTTACATCATATCATATCATATCATATTACATCACATCATATCATATTATATCATATTCCAGATCCTCCAATTGTGTAATGTTGAGGCTGATAAGTTCTGTGCAATTCTAATTGCTCTTGCTTTTGATCAAAATTGCTTATTTTTGGTTCCTTTCAGTATTTTCTTCTTTATTCAAGAATTCTGGAATTTGGCTTCAATAGTCTCTGAAGATTTTATCCTTCAGGTAGCATTTTGATTTTGTATATATATATATATATATATATATATATATATATATATATATATATATATTTAGGTTTTTGCAAGGCAAACGTGGTTAAGTATCTTGCCCAAGGCCACACAGCTAGGTAATTATTAAGTGTCTGAGACCAGATTTGAACCCAGGTTCTCTTGACTCCAGGGCTGGTGCTTTATCCACTATGCCACCTAGCCGCACCCATTTTGTATATTCTTTCAAGGGCTATTTTGTCATCTTGATCTAGTAATTTTGAACAATTTCCCTAATGATATTTTCATATTCTTTTTTTGATTTAGGATTTCTAGTAGATTCATAAATAGTCTCTCCTGGATTTATTTTCCAGGTCTTTTAGTCTCTAAAAGTTACTTTATAATTTCTTCAAACTTCTTAGCCTTTTGACTTTCTGGAGATGTAATCTTGATGTCTCATAGAATTATTAGTTTCTATTAGTTCAATTCTAATTTTTATGGTTTTATTTTTTCAGTTGGCTTTTGTGCTTCCTTTTCAAGTTGCTTAATTTTACTTTTTACTGAGTTGTATTACCTTTCCAATTCGTCAATTTCAATTTTAAATGAGTTGCATTGCTTTTCCAGTTGGCCGATTTTATTTTTTGAGGAGTTAGATTCTTTTTCCAGTTGGTTGGTTTTACTTTTAAAGGAGTTGATTTCTTTGGACAATTTTTCATAATTTTCCTGTATACCTCTCATTTTTCCACATTTTTCTTCTTCCTCTCTATTTTGGTTTTTAAACTCAAATTCACACCATGATAAAGGTATCATGGTGTATATTTGAGTCCAATTCATAGAATCCTTTGAGACTTCCCATGTAGGTTATTTGGCCTTGCTTTCTTCTTCTGATAGGTCATTTGTAATCATCTCTATCTATATAATAACTTTCTATACTTCATATTCCTTTAGTTTTTTTCTTTTACTCCTTATGTATGTTTGAGCCCCGCTCCTTGAGATATAGGGAGTATAGACCCAAATTTTGGGGGCTAAAGTTGGGGTCTGATCCCTGGCTTATTGCTGACCAAGATATTGTCTATGCAGATGTTTGTTTCCTCTTTTATATCAAGACTCTGCGTATGCAATTATTTGTTTCCAATCCAGTCATGTCGTTTTCCCCAATGTTCTCAGAATTCAGACTTTGTCTGTATTTGAAAGCCTTTCTTCTAGTTTGCTATCTAGCTGCCAGGACCTGTGCTGCTGTCTATCCCCCAGGACCTGGTCTGCCCTATGGCTAAAAGCCTCCTGCTGGTTTTCCTTCTCTCTCTCCCCTAGTTGAGCTTTAGTTCCCCTTCAAATACAAGACTCAAGAGATGTTTGAAAAGGTAAACAGAAAGAAAAAAAAAGTTAGTCAATAAGCTAAACTATCTTTATCCCTTAAATTGGAAGCCAATACTTGCAACTCTTGAGAATTATATGTCTCTTGCAACAACTGAAATTTTATATATGCATATATATATATATATATATATTTATATATTTACATTGGGACAGTTGAAAAGCAGGTATGAATATAAATTGATTATGATCTAAGAGTACTTGAAGTTCCTGAGAATTTTTCTTCTAACAGGACAATTGGAAAGAGTATACATTGATAAATGGAGAAATTACAAGAAACTATAAAACAATTATGATATAGATTGGACTAGATAAAAGCGAAGCATAGAGGATAAATAAAACCACATGAAGAAGCACAAAGCATCATATATAATAGAGGGAAAGAAGAGAGGGTATGAGCCCTTACTCTCAACAGATATGATTCAAAGGAAGAATAGCATAAATTAATAACTGGATTTAGAAATTTATCCTACTCTACAAGGAAACAGGAGAGATCATGAAAAAAGGATAGAATAGAGTGATAAAAGGGAGGAAAAAGGAAAAAGCAAAAATGAAAAAGGTAATAAAAAGGAAAAGGGAAAAGCGCATTGAACGAAGGGAGACCACAGTCAAAAACAAAAGAGTAGTGAAGAGGAGAAAGGAGGAAGGAGAAAGAAACATAAAAATGGAGAAGAGAAAATGACAGGAAATACAAATTAATAAATACATTTGTGAATATGGGTAAAATGAATCCTCTCATAAAACAGAAGCAGATAACAGAGTGAATTAAAAAACAAAATCCTACAATATGTTGTTTCAAGAAATACATTTGAAGCAGAATGTTACACACTGGATAAAGGTAAAAGACTGGAGCAGAATATATTATTCTTTATCTAAAGTAAAAAAAAAGCAAGAGTTGAAATCCTTATCTCAGCCAAAGCCTAAACAATTATACATCATAAAATTAAAAGGGATAAAGACAGAATCTAAATCTTCCTTAAAGGTACCACAGGAAATAAAGCAAAAGCAATATTAACTACATATGTACCAAGTATTATGGTATACAAATTCTTAGAGGAGAAGCTAAAGGTACTAGAGGAAAGCTTAGGTAGCAAAGCAATTTTTGTAGAGAATTCAAACTCCATCTCTCAGAAATAGATAAATCTAAATACAAAACAAATGATAAAGAAATTAAGGAGATGATAGAGTTTTTAAGTTAATTGTGATAAACCTCTAGAGAAAATTGAATGGGCATAGAAAGGAATATGCTTTCTTCACTATGGTATATGGCATCTACATGAAAAGTGACCATGGTAGAAATATTAAGTGCATCCTTTTCAGAACATGATACAATAAACATTACACGTAATAAAAAGACATGGAGAGATACAGTAAAAATTAGTTGGAAACTAAAGAACCTAATATTAAAGGATCAGTGGACCAAACACCACATCAAAAATTGATCAGCAATTTCATCGAAGACAATGACAATAATGAAATATCATACTAAAATTTGTGGGATGCAGTTAAAGCAATTATTAACGGAAATTTTATATCTCTAAATGCTTACATGAATAAGTCAGAGAAAAAAGTAGATCAATGGTTGTGCTGCTAAAAATCTAAAAAAAGAACGTTAAAAATTCTAGTTAAATACCCAATTAGGAATTCTGAAAATGAAACAAGATATTAATAAAATTATAAGTAAAAAAACTATGGAAATAATAAAACTGAGTTGGTTTTATAAAAAGTACAACAAAATACATAAATATTTGTCTAAGCTGATTTAAGAAAAATAGAGGCAGAGGGGCCACTAGGTGCCCTGGTCAGGAGGACCTGAGTTGAAATCCAGACTCAGACACTTAATAATTGCCTAGCTGTGTGACCTTGGGCAAGTCACTTAACCCCATAGCCTTAAATAAATAAAATATTAAAAAGAGGCAGAAACCCAATTTGACAGCAACAAAAATGAAAAGAGTAAAATCACTGTGTATGAAGAGGAAATTAGGGGAATATATGCACCAAGAAATAATTGGAACTTTTCTGAAAATGATAATCAGTATCTAGCTATCTATCTATCAATGAACATTATGAGTAATAAGGATTCCAAATAAGATCAGGTGTGAACGAGGATGTTCATTATCACCACTATTATTCAATATCATATTAGAAATGCTAGCTTTAACAATAAGAAAAGAAAAAGAATTTGAAAGAATTAGAATAGGCAATGAGGAAACAAAATCTTTACTCTTTGCAGTAGACTTAAAGAACCCTAGAAAATCAACTAAATTTTTTTTGAAATAATTAACTACTTTAGCAAGCAGGATATAAAATAAACCTAAAGAAATCATCAGCATTTCTATATATATTATATCCAAATCCCAACAGCAAGAGATAGACAGAGAAATTCCATTTAAAATAACTGTAGACAACAAAAATACATGGGACTAATTTTTCCAAAACAAACCCTGAAACTATATGAAAACAAATGCAAAACACTTTTTACACAAATAAAGTCAGAAATAAACAATTGGGAAAATGTCAATTGCTTATGTTTAGACTGAGCTAATATAATATAAATGACAATTCCACCTAAATTAAATTACTTTACGAAAATTATTTTTAAAATCTAGAAAAAAATAATAACAAAATTCAACTGTTGGAATACAAGGTCAAGAATATCAAGGTAATGAATGAAAAAAAAATGTAGAAAAATGTGACCCAACCATACCAGATCAGTTAAATAGATTAGGTACAAAAGAAATAGTAGTAAATTATTATGGTTATATTATGTGTGATAAATCCAAAGACTCTAGCTTCTGGGTTAAGAATTCAGTATTTGACAAAGGTTGCTGAGAAAACTAGAAAATAGAGTGGCTTAAACTTGGTATAGACTTGCATCTCGGATTTAGACATAAAGGGTAATGCCATAAAGTTAATTAGGAAAACAAAGAATAGCCTGTCAGATCTATGCTATGGGGAGAAGTTTAAGAACAAAGAACAGATAGATAATATAACAATTTCCAAAATGGATTATTTTGATTTCATTAAATTTTTTTTTCACAAATAAAACCAAATCAATCAAGTTTAGAAGTAATGCAGAAAACTGAGAAGCAATTTTTACAGCTAGTATGTCTGATAAATAACTTATCTCTAAAATATATAGAGAACTGAATCAAATATAAGAGAATAGGTCATTGATCAGTTGATAAATGTTCAAAGCATAGGATCAGGAAGTTTACAAAAGATGAAAGTAAATCTATCTATAGTCATATAAAAATGCTCCCAATCATTATTGATCAAAGAAATGCAAATTAAAACAACTAGGAAGTACCATCTCTTATCTATCAGATTGACTAAAATTATACAAAAAGGAAAATGAACAGTGTTGGATAGGATTTGGGAAAACTGGAACAATAATGCACTGCTGGTGGAGTTTTGATCAAGGTGATGAAGAATGGTTGATCAAGTCATTCTAGAGTAATTTGGAACTATGAGTAAAGGACAAAAATACTGTGTATACCCTTTGATTCAGCAACATCACAACTAGTTCTATATCTGAACAAAATCATACAAAAGGGGAAAGGACCCACATATATAAAAATATTATTGCTTCTCTCTTTATAGTGGCAAAGAACTGGAAATTGATTAGATACCAATCAGTTGGGGATTGGCTGAACAAATTCGGAACATGAATGTTATGGAGTACTATTGATAGGTAAAAAAATCATGACTTCAAAAAATCATGTAAAGAATTGCAAGAATTGAGGCTGAGTGAAGTGAGTTCAATCAGGCATCTAATAGCAACTTTGTGAGGTGATCAATTATGATTGAAGCACGTCCTTTCAGCAGTTCAGAGATCAAGGTCAACCCTGAGAGACCTGTTAAGTAAAATGCCATATACATCCAGAGGGAAAAAGCTATGAATTCTGAATGTAGAGTGAAGCATACTATATTCACTTTTTAAAACTTCTTTTCTTTTTTTTTTCAAGCTTTCCCCCCTTAGTTTTAGTACTTTCACAGCTTGACTATTAAAGAAATATTTTAAATGAAATTTTACATGTACACTGCCATAGGGATGGAATGGGAAGGTAAGGTAGTGGAAAACCCTGGAACTCAAAAGTTGCCAAAGCATGTATGTTAAAAACTATCTTTGCATGTAATTAGAAAATAAATAAATGAATAAGGATAAAAAAGAACATTACTTTTCTTACATAAATTTTTAGTATATTTGGACATGGATATCTCTCAATTATTTACAAATTAAGACATTTTTGAATAATTATTTATGTGTCTTTCTCTTAATTCTCTGTGCATATACCATTGTCAATGTCTGCTTTTAAAAAACTACTGAATTGTACTGGAGAAAAGTTTCCATGTCTCTTCCTTAGTATTCATTATAGAGGGACAAAGTAGAACATATCCAGAAGGAAGTGTAAAGCATGTTCAAATTCCAAGTGCTTATTCCTTCTTCAGAGAATATTTATTGAAAGTTTAATTCATTTTCTTCAATTGTAAAACAGAGGTAATAATATCACCTACCTGGCAGGGTTGCTGTGATGAAATGGGATAATCTTTGTAAAGCCTTTAGTAGTTAATAGAAATTCCCTTCCTTCTTTCCTCCCTTTCTGAGGGTATGTTTAGCAAGTAATGACTTTAAGGACATTATATTACTCCTTGGTTAACCCTCACTCTCCTCCCCTGCAAAAAATGCCACCAAAAACAAGGTGGTTATTATAACAGGAAGCAGCTCATTAAATCTTGAGTAGTAAAGGGTGGAAGGATGAAAGAAAATAGAAAGTACTTGCAAACTAAATACATAACATTCACAGGGAAACATTCACCACCATCTCTAGAATTATAAGTAGTTAGCCTTTAGAGAAAAAATAAAAAAGTGGAATGGTGCTTACCCTCAATGAGCTCACATTTCACTTTATTTAGGTCTAGTATCAGAGTAGGAATTTAGGTGAGAAACCATAAAAAATGAGTACCTAATAGTTCAACAAAAATATCTGTTTTATACATTTTTAACTAGAAATATTTTGTTAAGAAAAAAAAATCAGTATTCTCTACCATCTTATGCAGATAGTCTCCTGCTGAGATGGAAAATTTTTCATAATTAAGGCCTAGATTATTTAAAACCTTTTTAATACTATTTTCCCTTTCTGGTTCCTCCATTTTTGTCCTGATAATAACCCTCAGAATATTTTCATTAAATTAGTTTTCTCTCAAATCTATGACCCTCCCAAGTAATATGTTTTATCCAATAAAAAGATTGTATTACTTTGAATTTTATCAAGATTGTCCAACAATTCATTAAATGCCTTCCTCTCTGATATTTTTAAGAGGCTTTTTCTTGATAATATTCTAGAGAATCTAGTACTAAAGAAAGGCAAATTGGAAAGATCTCTTCAATAGCAGCAGAGTTAAGTAATTCTATTCCTTTGTCTTCTTTTTTCTGACATATTTTCTCTCTAATTGTGCTTTTGTGACATGACCTAAGATAAACTACTCAAGGGTACAAATACCTGTCCTCTCCAGTAATGACAGTGAACTAGTCATTTTGTCTATGGACTCTTCCCTGAAAAAATGAATTTGTTCCATTCCTGTACATTATCTGTTCCGAAAAAAATGTTAAATGAGAAGTTATATAGTTTAAGACACATCTTCATTCACCATTAAATTTTCACCTGACAAAAAAGTGAGTTAAAAATTCTATAAGAAGTTTTGTAGATAATAGAAATGCTGCAAATAATTAAGCACCTACCACAAACTCAGTTTCTCTATTCATCCTTTCCTGTGCTCCTGTGTTGTTTTCCTGTTGATAATGTTTTTTTACTTTTTTGGCAGGTAAGCAATTGTATTTGAATGTAAGTGTCCATAATTCTTTTGTGCTAAATTCTCCTAGCTGGGGCGGGGCATTGAAGGACCCATTCCTTAATTACACTAGTGTAGCCTTCTTGTCTTTTCTTCTTTATTTTCCCTCTGCTACTTACTGATGTTAAATCATTCACACGTAGAGGTTAACTTCCAATAGTTTTTGTCAAAGTCCTATTGTCAGTCAGTCAGAGAGCACTATACAGTTATGGGAATCCCAAGATTAAATTTCACTATGAATAGACTTTGGAAGTTCTTCATTATACACAGACATATATGTGCATATATATATGCATCTATGAATATGTGAATATGCATCATAGACATGTATATATTCATACAAGATATGCATGTACCTATAAATAGGTGTATTCTTGCAATTTATTTGCTTCCTTCATTCATAATGCTTTTTTACACAAACATTAACATGAACTTTTATTTTTCCTAATAATTCTGTGTCTTTCAAGATATCATCTACTTTTCATTTAATAGTTTATTTTTAAGAAAATCACAAATAACATTCTTAGATTAAAACCAAGTCCAAGGACCTTCCTGAGCCATGTGAAGCTAATCTCCATCAAAAATCTTATTCCAATGTCACATTATAGTTTGAAGGCAAACCTGATTTCTTAAGGCTCTCCCTGACTGAAACAAAAGTTCTATGATAATTATGTGCTCCAATGAATAGATAGCTGAATTTCCAGTCAAGAAACCCGAGTTCAAATTTGACCCATGTGAGTCTGGGCAAGTCATATAACCTCTGTGTGTCCTAATGCACTGGAGAAAGAAATAACAAACCACTTAACTAGCCTTATGAAGAAAACCCTATGAACAGCATTGCTTTGCTATGATCCACAAGGTCATAAATAATTGCAAATAACTGAATGGCTGAATAATAGTATCTACACTAAGTATGGAAAGGGAATCAAATGAAAAAAAATGTAAAATGCTTATCCATTGACTGGAATATAGTTGGTGCTAGATAAATACTAGTTAACATCATCATCATCATCATCATCATTATATCATGATTATCCTCATTATTCCTACAAAGACAGAAATATGCAAGAATCATAAGAAAATGAAGATCTGTAATTTGAAGAATAACTTACTTAAAATTATAGAAAATGCATAAGAATTTATTCTTCAGATCATATTTTGTCATCTGTCTTGTTTCTACCATTATCTTTTCTAGCTGGACAATTGTTGCCCCACTGGATGTTCAGGAGCAATGTCCACAGTCTGTGTGGAAATTAATCCACTCTGATATGTATTTCTGATCTTAAGGTTGACTATATAATCTTTCCTGGAGCAGTTATATGGTACAGTGGTAAAAACTACTGAGTCTTAAGTCAGAAAGATCTTCTTAAAATCAAACCTTAGATAATTATTAACTCCATGGTACAATAGATAGGAATTTGGAATCATATTATTAAAGAAGAATCAGAATAAAAATGGAAAAAGACATAAGCGGGAAAATAAAGCATAAAATAAATATTAAAAATTGAAAATAGCATGCTTTGGTCTACTATAGACTCCTTAATTCTTTCTCTGAATGTGGATGACATTTTCCATCACAAATGCTTTAAAATTGTCTTTGATCATTGTACTGTTGAGAAGAGCTCAGTCTATCATAGATGATCATCACACAATGTTGCTATTAATGTGTGCAATATTATCATGGTTTTGCTCACTTCATCTAGCAACAATTTATGCAAGTCTTTCCAGGCTTTTCTGAAATTCACCCATCATTATTTCTAAAAAACAGCAATGTTGATTGCAATTCATATACCACAATTTGTTCACCCATAGTCCAATTGATAGGCATTTTCTCAATTTCCAATTTTTTGTCATTATAAAAAAGAGTTGTTATAAATATTTTTGTATATGTGGGTTCCCCTTTTTTATAATCTTTTTGGAATATAGGCCTAGTGGTGCTGGATCAAAGGGTACACACATTTTTATTGCCCTTTCAGCATACTTCCAAATATCTCTCCTCAATGATTTGATCAGTGAACAACTCTATTGAGTTTGGAATCAGGAAGATTCATCTTCTGCTGTTCAAATCTAGGCTTAGGTACTTACTAGCTGTGTGAACCTTGACAAGTCACTGAATCCTGTTTGCCTGTTAGTTACTCAACTGTAAAATGAACTAGAGGAGAAAATGATATTAATGTTTTATTGAGGAAAATCTCAAAAAAAGGGTCACAAAGAGGCAGACACAATTTAAATGACTCAACAATAACATGAAAAATCAAGCCAATTAGATCTAATCTTCTAAAAACAAGATTTGTTTTTGCATCCCATTTATTTATTTATTTTAGGTAATTAATTGATTTTGATTTATGTAATAAAATGAGTATTTCTTTAACATATTACCAAAAACACAATGATTGTACATGAATTCACAAATGTGCAACTTTCTTTTACTTTTAATTATGCAATAAAATATCATATAAATTTCCTTAGTCCCCTTTTTTCTTCCTTTACACCCTACCTCACCATCTCAGAGATGGTAAGAATTAGACCAATACACACACACACACACACACACACACACACACACACGCACAAACACACACAGAAATAGATTTATGTATGCATGTGTGTATGCATAACTATGTATGTGTATGTTTATGCATTTTCAAAATTATCCAAAATGTATTTCTATTTAAAAGTTCTTTTTTTCTGGATGCAGATAACATCTTTTTTTCACATATCCCTTATAGTTAATTTGAGTATATATAATATTCAAAATTATTTAGTTGCTCAAAGTCATTCTTTAAAAATATTTCTATTAATGTATAAAACATTCTCTTGGTTCTGCTAATTTCACTATTTAAGTCTTTCCATATTTTTATAATCATTGAGCTTATCATTTCTTATAACATAGTTGTATTCCATCGCAATTACATGCCATAATTTGTTTATTCACTTCCAACTTGATGGTCATTCCTTCAATTTCAGGTTCTTTGTAATTACAAAAAGGATTGCTATGAACATTTTAAAATATATAGATTCTTTCCCTTTTTCTTTAATTAACTTTGTTATCACATCGCACATAGTAATAATTCTCTCAGATCAATTTGTGCTTTGAACCAATGTTTTATATATATATATATATGTATATAAAATGTGTATATATATAAAATGTGTGTATATATATATAATGTGTGTATATATATATATAAAATTTGTATATATATATATATATATAAAATGTGTGTGTGTGTGTATATATATATATATATATATATATATATATATATATATATATATATATATATATATATATACATACATATAAAATTTTCTCCCTGGGTCATTAACAATATCTTCCATGTTTAATTAGCACAATAATCAAATCAATACTAGCATTATTTCTGGAAAAGATTTATCAACTCACCACTCCAAATGCCAATTCGATAACTTGATAATTCATTAGTCCAAACTTTGCTCCACTCATTTATATATGTTGTTTCCCTTTGTTGAATGTAATCTCTTTGCAGGTAGGGATGATCTTATACTTGTGGAATAAATGAAAGATTTTTGTCCTGGCATATTCAGTGCTTACCACAGTTCTTTTCATATAGAATGCATTTTAATAAGCACATTTTATTTATTAATTTTCTTTCATGAAGATTTTGGCAATATCAATTCACAAAGAATTTTCTGAGTCATAGAGGTGTTGCAATAGTTTATTATTTCATATATTATATATTTTTTCATTTTTTCCATGTTGTACTATTGTTGTCATATTGTGTCATTTTTTATTTATTATATCACATCATCTATTATACTATAGTTTGCAACATATTACACTATATTATATCACAATATATCCTATCAGATATTCTATTATTATAAATATAATTCTCTTAAATATAACTTTTCCATATTAATATTTATAAAATACCATGTGATGTGCTTTATATGACATGATGTGATCTGGGTAGCTTTGCTGCTTCTTTTACATTAGTGAAATATTAAGGAACACAGAGGAACAACTATTCTTAATTAGACAGAAATTTGATAGAAGATTAAAAAGGGGTTGCCCAAAATATTAGATTGTTTGCATTTTCCCATGATCAAGAATTTTACAGATCACTGATCTTTCAAAGTAGCATAGTATTATTTGGACAAGAAAATTGGGTATAGTACATCATTCATTGCACGTTTTGTCTACATAGTTATTTGGATAATTTTCCTCCTTAACAATTTTGAGCCTGTGTTCAAAAAGAGTAACATGTTATGGACAGAGAACTTAGCTCTGAACATATTATGAAAAATTAGATAATGAAGAAAATCAAATTACCTTCATGATAGCCATGTATATATACATGCATATACATATATATACTTATATGTATATATATAAAATTAAATTTTATTGTTTTCAATTAAAGAGTATTTTTATTTCTTTTATCTTCCTTCTGAAAAAGTAAAAATAAATTAAGGCAAATATTATGCATTAGATATTAAAGAGCAAGTATTAAGAGGTAATGAATACTCTACTGGAATTTATATTGAGCTTCAAAAATTTTAGATTTCTTTTTGCAAGGTAATGGGATTAAGTGACTTGGCCAATGTCACACAGCTAGGTAATTATTAAGTATCTGCAGTCAAATTTGAACTCAGGTCATCCTGACTCCAGGGCCCATGCTCTAACAACTGCACCAGCTAGCTGCCCCCAATTTAGATTTTTTAATTGAGCATCTATGAAGCTTCCACCATCATTATACATTGTGGTGAAAACAGCAACAATATTGTTTATAGTTTTCTTAAAGTTTGCATGGTGTTTTACAAATGTTATCATTTTATCCTCCCCAAAACCCTAGGAAGTAGGTACTACTTCCCCTATTGGACAGATTAGAAAACTGAGGAGAGATCTTAAATGCCAACCCCCAGGTCATACACCCTTCTGTTTTCTGAGGCTGATTCTTAATCTCTTACTTCAGGTCCAGTGTTGGATCCCTGATGAGGAAAATAATAGCATACGATATGATCTCTGGATTTAAAAAGTAAGGAAGCCAGTTAAGGATAAAGAGTTAACTTCTGGGGAAAAAAAAAAACATCAGCAATTGAAAAAATAAACTATATAAGCTAGAAACAAATTGAGTGACATAAAAAAAGTTCTGGGACTTCAGAGAAAGAAGTCAAAAAAAACTGTAATAGTTGAGAAAGGCTGCTGTCAGTAAGGAGTCTGGGAATTGAATTTAACCTAGAAGGAATGATAAAGAATTTTTAAAAAGGGAATAGCCATTCCAATCTAGGAAAAGAATATTAATCGAAATTAAAGTTACAAATTAGCATTTGTAGTTTAGCAATCGCATAGATTTCCTTTTGGGAAGGAGTGGGGAAGAGCTGGGTTGGGATAGGGAATAGAACTTTTAAATCTATGCTGATACCTTTAATTTTTGACTCTCAGTCATAGACAATAAAGTGTTCACAACCATAGACAATAATACATTGGATGGCAATGCTATCCAATTAAGCCCTAATCTAATGTTTCCCCATAACAAAGAAGTAACCCTGAATTTTTTAAGGTCATCCCAATGTGACAGTATAACTTCATGCAAGTCTTATCAAGAGGGTAAGAAAATAAAGACCAGGTGATAGATTACATTGATATAATCTAAGTGTGACCACAGTAGGAGAACCTTTCCATAGTAACTCTCAGAGTAACTCTCTATTAAAAGTACAGTGGAGTTGTGGTCTACTTTGGAAGATACAAGCATCCATAACCACAAAATTACAGATCTTTACTGTTTTGAAATATTATAAGCAAGACTTAATTGACATTTGAAAATAGTGTGTCACCTTTCCAGAACTTTCTAGCAGAAACATGGTCCCTGAAATTTTGGGGGCAGTTGTTATTCTGTAACATAAAATCTTGGATTTCAAAGACTTTATAGTCTAGGAAATAACTGAACTGAAATCTCCTCTGAAGAATGTTTAATAAGTGATCCAACTTCATCTTAGGCCTCTAGTAAGTGGAAACTTCCAAATTCCCAAGACAAAGATTTCCACTTTTAGATAACTTTAATTTATCTTTATTATATTTCTTTTATCAAATCTAAATGTTCCTTTCTGAAATTTTTAATAACAGCCATCAAATCCGATGAAGTCTACTATAGAAAACATCTTCAAAGCAATTCTTTCAAGATCTGGAATTTTTGCTTTTTTGTTATTGTTTTACCATGCTGATTGTCATCCTCTGAATGTGGCCCAATTTGCCACTCTCCTTCGTTACATGTGTTGCAAAAATATAATTTCCCATTGTTCTAAGGAAGGCAAATTATTACTATATACAATATATCCATAATATTTCTATTAATGAAGATTAAAATTGAATTAAGCTGTTTTTTATTTTATCTTTTTCCTGTATTTTGGCAGGACAATAATGTCATATTGTTGATTCTTATTGTTATAGTTCATCAAAGTACTTAATTCTTTGTCATATGAGCTGTGGCATGATCATTTCTCCTCAATTTTTTATTTATAAAATAGATTTTTAAAAAAGCCAATTGTTGGGTATTACATTTACCTTTATTACCTTCCATTGTATTAAATTTGGTTTGTTTATCTAGCCTGTGGGCACTTATTTGGTTCCTGATTCTATCTTCCAAGAGTGTTCAATATCCTCAGTTTCAAGTCATATGCAACTAAAAAACATCCAATCTTCAATGCTTGAAGGTTCCTGAACAGGAGCAGAACCTGTTTTCATAACAAAGCAAACAAAAATACAATGATGAACAAGCAGACTTTTCTAAGATAATACTAAAATATTTAATTAGTCTATCTAAAGTTCTCAGGAAATTCTAGCCTGTCAAGAAAGGAACAAGTCATTTTTATTTTTAAAATGTTGAATATTGTATCTGACTCCCATTTGAATGTGTGTGGCTATTCTGAAGACTCATGAGTAATAGATATAAAGATATTTCCATTTATTTAATACTCTTTGTGGGCAGGGGGCTCAACTACTCTTTTGGAGTAGTTGCTACCTCCTAATTATTCTTATTAGAGATTTTATAAATGCATTACATAACACTGCCATAGATACATTCCTTGGGGATAGTCCACTAGGTAATTCCATTGGTTCTGAATTAGCCTACCTGTTCTGTCTTCTACTCTACCAAGATATCATGGAGCTTATGTAAAAGTTTTGCAGACATTCTGGTAATTAAAGAGATGATGTAATAGAAGTGGGCTGAATTTGGAATGAAGTGACATGAATTAAATCCTGACTTTGTTTCTTGACACCTGTGTGACTATGACCAAATCTCTTTTCCACCTTAGATTTCAGTTTTCTTTTTTGTAATATGAGAGACTTGACCTTTAATGTTCCTTTCCTTTCCAGAACAACAAATTCATTATTCTCCAAAAACTGTTAATAAAGCTTTGGGTATGAAGTCAAAGAGACTTGAGTTCAAATTTTGCATCACATACTTACTAATTATGTAAGACTAGACAAGTCACGTTATCTCTTTCTTCCTCAGTTTGCTCAATAGCAAAATGGCATTAACAAAGTAATGAGCTCACAAGTTGTTATAACAATCAACTGTTATAAATACTTAATGTTGTCTGGCACTTTGTGTATGGTCAATAAACACTTGTTCCTATCCCTTCCCCTTTTAGAAAAGTAATATAATTAGTTTCATATAAACTTGATATCAGAATTGATACTTCCTTTTTCTATGTCCTCACAAATCGTGTGTTTAATATTTTAATCTAATGTTTTCTTGAATCAAAATCAAATTAATCAGACTATAGCTTAATATATATATATATATATATATATATATATATATACATTATTGACCCTTTTATTGAAAATAAGCACATCTTTCTCTAGAACCTATAAAATTTTCCTAAAGTTTATGATCCTGGTAATGAGTTCTGTGACGGTTGTCCAAGAACAAACAAAGCTAAATTCAGGGTTGGCCCTCGAGAGAAGTATTGAACAGTAGATGACTATACACACATACATTATATGCATATACATATGTGTAAAAACTCACACCAGGAGAAGTAATGATCACTAGGTGAAACCACTAGGTAAATATATACATAGGTGCATAAGCAGATACATGCATATATATATATATATATATATATCATATATGTGTGTGTATTTAAGTACACACATACACACATACATGCATATATTATATATTAAATATATTATATATGTATATATATGTATACACATATACATATACATATAACCACAGGAGTTCGTGAAATTTCATTTGTTTAGGAATGGAAACAGATGAAATCAGGGATATTTTGAAGTCACAGGAAGTCTTTCAATGCTTAATATAAATGGAAAGTAAGATTTGTAGAAATTTTACTTTTTTGCTTTTCCCATCCCTTCTTTGAATTATGGCTGTTGCAGTAGAATTAATTCACAAAGAGAATAAAATACACTATTTTTGGTAGAGTTATGATGAAAGAAGTAAGTCCCTTAAAAATACCAATGGATCATTGATTATGAGCTCATCTCAAACACAAATAACTGCTTATCAGTATTAGTTCTTTCAGGCTCTAACAAAATTGGCAAACTGTGGGAGGTGAGATTACTTATTGAACAGTAGCCAAGATCTGCTTAGCTCAGCGGACATGTGGTAAATGGCCTGTGGTGTAGTTTTACCTGCATCAGAGTGATAAAGCTAGGCTTGAGACAAGTTCCAGTTAGCAGACAGAGAGCACATATTGAAGGAAACATCTAATTGGAGATGGCTTGATATAGCTGTTGACTAACTCCCCTTTTCCTGAGTCCTTCCTGTCTACAATGAAAATAAAGGAATATGACGACTCCCAATGAAAACAGCACTATTTCAATATATACATATGCATATATATTTTCAAATGAAGAATAGTTTTTTATCTATATGATATCTATTGGAAACTAGTTTTAAAAGGGGGCAAGTTAGATTCTGCTATTAAGTCCAAATATCTCTCTTTGGAATGCAGGCAGAAGCATGAATTTTCCTTTAAAACAAGATATGAACTTATTTTGTTGTAAAACTTGGAAAGATTCTTTATGTTTTGACTTCGGATGATCTCATAAAATTAATTCACCTGCAATTTTCACTAATCATTCACATACTTAACAGTTTTCATAGGACTTGCCCTTTTAGAATGAATGCATTGAATTAGTTATACAGTCCTTCTTTCAATGGATCATCCATCATTTTGATGCTAGAGATTTTTATCTCTGGTACCGTCTTGCTTGTATCTTCCTAATTTCGAGGAAAGAAAAGTTGGAGCTGAAAGAGAATTTTGACAATTGCCTTTGGTTGTAGAAATATATACTAAACTGTAAAACAAAATTTAGTGTTGATAAAAGAGAGGAAATTAATTGAAATTAGATCAAGTGTATAATCCTGGTTATGATACTAAAAAAATTTGTTTCAGTTGATTCATTTTTTTTATCTTTATCAAGTTATTTGAACCTCTGGTTCCTCTTTTTAAGTTAGTGAAATGATTAGATTGGATTAGAAGTCTCTGTGATCCCTTCTAGAGGAACAGGTTGTTCAGTGGTTAGAGCATTGAGTTTGGAATCAGGAAGATACATTTTTATGAGTTCAAATTTGATCTAAGATACTTACTAACTTTGTGACTCTGGCTGGGCCAGTAATATAACCCTGTTTGCTCCATCTATAAAATGGACTGGAGAAGAAATGGCAAATTACTCCAGAATATTTGCTTAGAAAACCCCAAATGGTGTCACAAAGAGTCAGAAACAATTGAACAACAACTGAAAAGTTCTCTTTTAGCTCTTTAATTTTTTGCCTATCTAATTCTGAACTTTCTAAATCTGCTATTCAGTCATAAACATCAAAGTGACCTTTGGAAATGATTAAATTGATAATTTAGCATGTTTCTTTTTCAGTTTTTTTAGCATCTTAGCTGTGCTGAAACTAAGTCATGATGGGTGTTTCCACACTGTTTCATATTTCAATGAAGATAAATAGTACACAAAACACATCAATTTTTTTCTAACTTATTTTTGGCCTTATACAAAACACTTAGAACTCTTTCTTTTTTCATTCTCAGAAAAAAGAATATCTTGACTTTTTTAATGATCTGGAGTATTTCAGAACTCAGAATTCTACATGGTTACTCTTGGAGGAGATCTATTAAATATCTGAAAGTGCTAAATGTGTTCATGAACAAGTAGTTTTAAGCAATCCTTTAAACATGCACAGTCAATCCTTTAAACATGCACAAAAGGGAAAAATTACCTAAAACAAGGCAGCTGCTTTAGATGGTAACAAATGTAGGATATAAAAGTGGGCATTCAAGGAATAAACATTTAAGATAAAAGAGAGCAAGAGTGGCTGTCAAAAATAATCACCCTCTTTAAAAGCCAATATTGAGAAACAAAGTTGTCAGTTTCTGTATCTTTGCCAGGCAATGGCAAGCCTACAGGGGTAGAGAAGTGGGACAGGAGATGTAAAAATGGAAGGGAAAATTTTGCCAGCAATTTAAATAACCTTAACAGCAAAGGATATTACTTTTTATATTGGGATATATGTGGGTCATTGCAGAACCAAATTTCTGCAAAACTAAATAGAAAACATTTACTATATCTCTTAAGTATTCTATTCTTCCTAGAAGTCATTCAAATTCCCAAGTCTTGCATCTGTCTCTTTGTCTTAACTGAAACTGAATTTCACTTCACCTCTCTTTGTGGACTGAAATACTATCAATAAATAGCATGGTGGAAGGCTGCCTCTTTCATCTCTGGAACTTTGAAAGAAAACCTTATATTTTTTTGTGCTTTTGTTGACCATAACTTTAATTTCTGATGAAGAGCATGCCTAGTAAGTATCAGATATAAATTTCAAGCTTTATTGGTGCAAGTTATAACTGTGTTGAGGAGTTGTTGTAAGATATGTCCAGTAATATTATACTAAAATAAATCTTTAAAGGTCAAGGGAAAACGTATTAACCTCAATTCCCTGAAATGTAAAAATATGAACAATAATAGTACCTAACTCACAGGGTTGTGGAGATTAAATGATATAATATAGGTAAAGAACTTTTCAAATTTTAAATTGCATTTTATACATTAGTTTTGTCTATATGTAGTATCTCTGTTTGGCATTCAGTTGATAAAAATTTAAATCATTCACCCTTGACAAACAGGTATTTATGATCCAATGAACAAGTCACACTAATATTTTCTAACCTTTCATGGCCACTCTTGTCTTGAAACTCGAGTCATTCCTTAAAATCTTAAAAGAAAATCCTTAACTTTTTTCCACCAAACTCTTCTTATTAAAGACTCTTAGTGTATTATAAGAACTATTGAAACTATATATCAATTTACTTAAGTAGTGTCAAGCCAATCAAATTACCCAAAAATTATTTTAAAAAGCTAGAAAAAATAGTGACAAAATTTTCCTGGACAATTAAAAGATCAAAAATATCAAGGGAACTGATAAAAAAAAAACAGGGGAAGGTGACCTAGATCTAAAACTATATCATAAACAGTTTTCAAAATTATTTGGAATTATCTAAGATATATAGAGTGATGAGTCAGTGGAATAGATTAGATTCACAAGACACAGTAGTAAATAACTACTAATCTACTGTTTTATAATCCCCAAGACTCCTGCTTCTGGGGTAAGAACTCACTATTGGACATAAACTGATGGAAAAACTGGAAAATAGCATGGCAGAAACTAGGCATGGAGCAAAATCACATACCATATACAAAGATACGATAAAAATAAGTATATAATTTTGACATATAGGGTGACCCCAAAAGTCTATTAGAAGAGTAATGAATCATTTATCAATTATATTTATGGTCAGAAAGTGAATGTATGACCAAAAAAGAGAATACATAATGAAATTCAAAATAGATAATATTGATTAAATTAAATTGAGAAGTTTTTGCACAAAAAAATTAGTACAACCAAGATTAAAAGGAAAGCAGAAATCTAGGTTATAATTTTTACAGTTAGTGTTTCTGATCAAGGCCTCATTTATAAAATATGTAGAGAACTGAATCAAATTTATAAGAATACAAGTCTTTCCCCAATTGATAAATGGTCACAGGATATGAACAGGTTCTTTCCAGATGAAGAAGTTAAAGCTATCTATAATCATATAAAAGTATCTAAGTCACTATTAATTAGAGAGAAGAAAATTAAAAACATCAGCTCACACCTATCAGATTGGGTAATTTAGTTGAAAAGAGAAATGATAAATGTCAGAAGGGAAATAGGAAAAGTAGGACACTAATGCACTGTTGGTGGGGTTGTGAACTGATCCAACCGTTTCAGAGAGCAATTTCAAACTATTTCCAAAGAGCAATAAAACTGTGCATACCCCCTTGATCCAAGGATACCACTACTAGGTCTGTATCCCAAAGAGATAATAAAAAATGTGGAAAGTACATGTACAAAAATACTCTTTTTGAGGTGGCAGAAAATTGGAAATTTAGGGTATATCCATCAATTGGGGAATGACTAAACAAGCTGTGGAATATGAATATAATAGAATAATATCTTTCTATAAAAGTAAACTTCAGAAAAACCTGCAAAGACATACATGAACTGATGCTGAGTGAAATTATTAGAACCTGAAGAACAATGAACATATTAGCAACAATATTGTAGGATGAACAATTAAGGTTATCTCAGCTCCTCTCAATAATATAACATTGAAAGACAATTCTAAAAGATGACTTCCCTATTTAAAGAAAGAGCTATGGAATCTGAGTGAAGATTAAAGCATGCTTTTTCTTCTTTTAATTTTTTTCCTTTTTCCTTCTTGTGGTTTCCCCCCTTTGTTCTTATTCTTTTTTCTCAATGTGACTAATAAGAAAATATGTACAGCACAATTATTTATATATAGCCTATATCAGATTACTTGCTACTTGCTATTCTAGGTTGGAGAGAAGGAAGGGTGGGAAGGAGAAAATTATACAAAATGAATGTTGGATAGTATCTTCAAATATAATTAAAATAATTTAAAATTAAAAACAAAAACAACCAGCTATTAACCATAAAATAAACAAATCAACAGATAAATCAATCAATAAAAGATAAATAAGCAAAATAAATATGCAAGTACAAGTAGCATTTCTCATACTCAAATAGCATTGTTTTGATCTTGCTAATTCAAGAGGTGGACAATAACCATTTGGCAAAACCAATGGAGCCAAAGTTTACAGCAAATTTTTCAGATAAAGGCTCATTCATGAAGAATTAAATAAATATACTTAAAAAACCCTTATACTTATCAGGTTGGCTAAGATGACATAAAAACAAAATGATAAATTGTGTAGGGGTTGTGGAAAAACAATGCACTTTTGTTGCATTGTAAACTTTCAGTCATTTTGGAAAACAGTTTGGAACTATGTCCAAAGGGCTAGGAATCTATGAATATCCTTTGACCCAGTAATATCACTACTACTCCAAAAATATCAAACGAAAAGAAATAGGAGTTATGTGTACAAAATATTTGTACTAATTCTTTTGTTGTGGGAGCAAAATTTGGAAACTAAGGGGGTAGCCATCAATCGGGGAATGGCTTAACAAGTTATAGCATATGATTGCAATGGACTACTATTGCTTTGTAATAAATGACAATGTAGATGGTTTCAGAAAAACCTGGGAAAGTGAGCAGAACTAGGAGGACACAGTAGTCAGTAAAAACAATATTTTAATGGCAGTCAATTACAAAAGTCTTAGATACTCTGATTAATGAAATGATCTATGCTAATTCAATTTATTTTTATGTGAAGGTAATGTGGTTGAGTGGTTTGTCCAAGTCACACAGCTAGGTAATTGTGAAATGTCTGACATCACATTTGAACTCAGGTCCTCCTGACTCCGAGGTCGATGCTCTATCAACTGCACCATCTAGCTGCCCTATCCATGATAATTGTAAAAGAAGAATGAACAAAAATATTATCTATGTTGAGAGAAAGAATTCATAGGCTGAGAATAGATTGAAGCCCTTTCCATTTCATTTTATTCTATTTTCTTTCTTTGTTTTGTAATATAGTACATGTGAAAATGTTTACATGATATCTCAATTGGTGAGGGATGGGAGGGAGGGAGAGAATTCAGAACTGAAAATAAAATTAATAAATAATTTAAATTAATTTTTAAAATAACATCGAACAACCAGTGTAAACACTAACATAATGCTTTATGTGGGGGTTGGGGGGAAGGGGAAGCAAGAATGGGGGAAAATTGTAAAACTCAGAATAAATAAAATCTTTCTTTAAAATAAAATAACACCATAGTATAGATATACTAAAGGACATAGACTAAAGATATTCAAACTATATAATGGCATCAATATTTTCCGGTGAATTTTTTCTATGAGTAGAGTAGTAAAGTGGAACTACTAAATAGTAACAAATAAATGAAAGTCATTACATTCTAGAGAAAAGGTAGTAGATGAATTTCATATTTTGAATTTCATTTTAAAATCAGTTGTGTGTAAAAAGACCATCAACTTGCTAGAAAAAAAATACAAAAATCAATATCATTAGGAAGAAAAATTTGAAATGAGGTTATATAACATATGATTGAGGTTTCTCCAGCCTGATTTGCAAACTGATACAAAAAAGGGAGCAGACAATGGGTAAAAGGATAGACATTGACACAATATTACCGCTTCCTAAGGAAAATTAATTTTTATAAATAAGTTATCAAAATGAAGAGACCAGGTTTTATCAGTTAACTCAACCAGCAAATATACTTGATTTCTCTTCCAATAGGAAAGAAATCACAACAATGGCAACACTTGTTTAAAATATGAGCTCATTTTTTTAATTTGCAGAGGAAGATGTTGGAAGATTATGAAAAATATTACATCATGAAATGGAGGGGGGAATTTGCAGAAGGCTTAACACGACAAATAAATGAAATCATCCTCAGGATATATAAAGATGAAGAAGGAAGAAGGAAAAAGATTAAAATAGAAAATTTCTGAAAATATTTCTTTAAAAAAACTTGTTTGGTGTTTTCCATCAATGAGAGTAGGGTCAGCATATTAGGACTCCAGAATATTATTTAATATCTTATATGAAGAAATAAAATAACACTAAAATAGATAAAGCTAAAACAAACTAAAAGAACGATGGAAGGAAATCTGGACAAGATCAAATACATATTAAAGAAATCAATCCTAGAGGCAACAAAATTTACACTACTGGAAAATCTATTTTCAGGATAGTAAAAAGAGAGAACAGCAAATTATTGAGTAATAAAAGCAAATGAAGTCTTTATTACTTCTGAAAAGACAATGGAATTCCCATACACATATACTCAGAGACACCACAAAGACACAAAAATATATACATATCAAATCAAGTGTTTACTTTCCTATTCTACAAAAAAACATTTATGATAACAATTTTCCTACTAATGGAAAGTATCTTTGATGATGGCTTTAGAAGAAAATGTGTTAGAGTGCATAAATTATATTCCATAGGTGTCAATAAAATTAATGCATAAATTTAGAACAAAAGGTTGTATTATGTTTCTTTTTTCTAAATGAAACATTTGATGTAAATAAGGCAAAAACTACCATACAGATTCTAAAAGTCTATCTCATAAGTATATCTCAAAATCATACCCTTAAAGAATTTATAATAAATTTAGTTTCTCTGACCCTCTGATTACCAATATCAATCTATGAATCAAGGCATAAGACAGGAATAGGTATGTTCAAAATTACTGATCACTATCATAGAGAATGTCTGACTAAAGAGGCCAAAAAAAAAAGCATATTAAAGGGTGATGATCTCTACATCTAGAGAAAGAACAAATAATTATGAAAATGTATAAAATAATTTTATACACACATATTGCCATGAAACACAGATTACACAGAAATGAATGTATATATTCATATGTGTAGAGAAATCAGACACAAATCTGTATATGCATATATACATATCTGCATGCATATACATGAATATACATTTATATGAAGATATACTCATTAGACACAAAAGTGGCCATATCTAGGGGGAAGAATGGAAGAAAAAAGATTTTAAAAATTACATGATATATATTAAAAAGCACTGTTATATAAATTTTTATTTTATTCTGTTAATTA